>NC_091730.1:11019140-11322170 GCF_030179895.1 Drosophila kikkawai
TAAACAACAAAATTTCAACATAAAACAAGAGAAACAAAACTAGCTTGGACACTGAAGCTTGTATACCCTTGTAGTTTGAAATTGATAATTCTGAATAATATTATAAAAGCCTAAAAGGAGATTATTTAAATTTATAATATAATTTTATATTTTAAAATTCTGTAATATTTATAGCTTAAAAATATAATAACTATGTCAAAAATCCATTAAATTAAGTTCTGAAAGCTGATCTGTGCTTGTTTTTCTTGGGTTTATAAATCTGCATACTTAATTTAATAATTTAAGAAATTAAATTTTTTTTGAATTTTGGGCAATTTTAATGATGTAACCCCTTATAAAATTTTGAAAAAACTCATAAAAAAATTTTTTTCCTTCGGGCCTGGCTAATACGATTCGGCTGTTGATGTTGATCAAGAATATATATGATTTATGGGGTCGGAAATGAATCCTTCACTCCGTTACTAACTTCTGACTGAAATTTGAGGGTATAATAAATGGCTATTTTGGTTGCCAATAAAACCAAAGTTTCATTAGGACACCATTTCGAATTTGTCAGAAGAAAAAAGAAATTAATTACTTTGGTAATTAAATACAACTTTTTATTGTTAATTTAATTCAAAGTAACATTATGCGTTTTTGAGAAAGAAAAAACACCATTATAATTTCAATCTCCTCATCGCCGGACAACTTTTTACTTTTGCAGTTGAAAGCGCATTAAAAATGCATAACCGACTTTATAAAGCATTTTCCCAGCAACAAAAGAAAGCAAAAGGGAAACCCAAAAAATAGCTAAACAAAGGAGAAGAAAACAAAAAGCTGATGCAGCAAAATAATAAGCCAAATCCTGGACAGGACATTACCGACAGGATGCTGAAAGTTTTGCATAGAACATCAGAAATACATGGACAATTTATTGAGAGAAGTTTCCCTTTGACTCCACTTCTTCCCCGACTTGCCATGGAATTTGAGTTTTATGGCATCGCATTAGAGCCCAGAAAAAGCTGAAAAAAAAGGACACCAATCGGACAATGAAATTCGCATTTAAAAACAGCTCGATGTCTCAGTTCAGGACCATAAAGCTAACACAGCGGGATCCCTACAAACCGCCCTCTCGGTTTTTGCTCTTGCCACTCCAAAGGATAACAAGATACTAGAATGCCAACAAATTCCTCAAGCTTAACTATCCGTGGTCTTTGTTTTCAGGGTGCCCTCATTTTTCTGTAACTTAAATAAATTTTAAAAATATATATATAACAAGAAAGGAAGCTAACTTCGGCACGCCGAAGTTTGTATACCCTTGCAGATATTATTTTATTACATTTTAACTATGCTTATTATGTTTACAGTTTGACAGTTACAGTTACATTCCAAGCTATACATTTTTTCAACATCTACCGATCGCTTCTATGGCAGCTATATGATATAGTTGTCCGATTTTCATAAAATGTATACCAAAAAATAACAAAAGCTTATATCTCAGAGTAGATGAAAATACGTTGAAAAACAACGAAGTTATAATTTTTGGATTTGGTTTTTTTTGGGTGGGATAATTTAAATAAGCTCAATAGAAGGGCATTCTTGCGGAGGAAAATGAAAGAAACATCAAATATTGCAAAATAGCTAGATGAGCATAACTGGCAGTTAGTGAGATGCCATTTTGTCCCAATAATGCAAAATAGCTAGATGAGTATCACTGGCAGTTAGTGAGATGCCATTTTGTCCCAATAATGCAAAATATATGGATGAGCATCACTGGCAGTTAGTGAGATGCCATTTTGTCCCAATAATGCAAAATAGCTAGATGAGCATCACTGGCAGTTAGTGAGATGCCATTTTGTCCCAATAATGCAAAATAGCTAGATGAGCATCACTTGCAGTTAATGAGATTCCATTTTGTCCCAATAATGCAAAATAGCTAGATGAGCATCACTGGCAGTTAGTGAGATGCCATTTTGTCCCAATAATGCAAAATAGCTAGATGAGCATCACTGGCAGTTAGTGAGATTCCATTTTGTCCCAATAATGCAAAATAGCTAGATGAGCATCACTGGCAGTTAGTGAGATTCCATTTTGTCTCAATAATGCAAAATAGCTAGATGAGCATCACTGGCAGTTAGTGAGATGCCATTTTGTCCCAATAATGCAAAATAGCTAGATGAGCATCACTGCCAATATTGCAATATATAGCCAGATGAGCATCACTGATGCATATGAGCATCACTGATGCAGATGAGCATCACTGATGCAGATGAGCATCACTGATGCAGATGAGCATCACTGATGCAGATGAGCATCACTGATGCAGATGAGCATCACTGATGCAGATGAGCATCACTGATGCAGATGAGCATCACTGATGCAGATGAGTATCACTGATGCAGATGAGCATCATTGATGCAGATGAGCATCACTGATGCAAATGAGCATCACTGATGCAAATGAGCATCACTGATGCAAATGAGCATCACTGATGCAAATGAGCATCACTGATGCAAATGAGCATCACTGATGCAAATGAGCATCACTGATGCAAGTGAGCAAAACTTTTCATTCAACTTGGCCGCTTTCCAAACTGGGGTAACAGGCGAACAGAAACCAGCAGCAAGCAACTGAAAACTGGTATAAACTGTTATAAAAACTTTTGGGCAAAAATAATAATTGGTATAAACTGTTATATTTAATTTTATGCATTTATACCTATTTTTTGCCGACAACAACAGCTTATGGCAACAACAACCTTTTTACAACAACATCCCTACAGCAGACCATCCAAATTTCCGAACATTTCCATGCAAATTGCCCGTTTCCCAAATTGGGGTACCAGGCGAACAGAAATCAGCAGCAAGCGACTGAAAACTGGTATAAACTGTTATAAAAAGTCCAAGTTTCAAACCATTTAGGAGCCGGCGCAAGTTAGCGGAGACTCAAACCCTTTAAATCAAAATTTAGGTATTATTTTACAACTGCACCTGGGCACACTGAAACTGATCGTCGTTAAATTCAAATTTGACAGTTAAATTCAAATTCAAATTTGGCAGTTACAATATTTAAAAAAATTTATCAAATTCTAAAAAAAAATTCTAAAAAATTTAAAAAAAATCTGAAAAAAATGTTTAAAATTCATATACAATTTTAAGATTTCAGAAAAGTTTTAAATATTTAGAAAAAAAATTTTTAATTTAGAAAAATTGTAAAACATCCGAAAAAAATGTTTAAAATTCAGAAAAAAAAATTTTTAAATTTAGATTTTGCTTTCAAAATAATTAGATTTTTCCCCAAACGATCCCAAATAAATGCCTGCTTCACCAAAAAATTGCACATTGATTTCACCATCTTTTATTGATTCATATTTGTGTGTTCCATCAATTACATTTACATATTTAAATTGTATTTATAAATATTTAAATTATTTACGCCTTCTGCAGGCTTTCATATAGCCGGGAGCCAAGATCCGATCACCGTCCTCTACTGCCATCCGGTTGAGGTCTGTCCAGCCAGCTGCTCGCTCCTCCAGCTTCATCTCTGGCAATCCTAAAATTATATAAAATTACTTTATAGGGTGGGAAAGGTCTCCATCACTGCGTTGCAAACTTCTGACTGAAATTATAATACCCTGCAAGGGTATAAAAATTCTAGTAAGTAGGAAGTTGTTATTTCTTATTATTTGCATTTATTAAATCTTTAAAAATAGTTTCTATTCCATTCAATCCTCCCTTCCCTTTCGTTAATATTTCAATATAATCGGTATTTACAGTCCCCTTTTGCTTTCATAACAATAAAGTTCCCTCAACCGTACGCGTTTACACACTCATAAATGGACCGCACACACCAAACAAACAAACGCTATAAATTATAAGCCTCTATATAAAAAAGGTCGCTGGAAAAGATAAAAACCAACTGAAAAAGGATACATTTAATTAATGTAATAGGCAGACTATCAAGTGGGCAGTTATTAATGTGCATTTAACTGTGAGCTGCAAATGAAAACAGTAAATAATAAATTTGTCAAGGAATTTTTTAACAACTTTGTTTACTGCGCCAACTAATTAATTACCCAACGGCATTCGGCTTTAAATGTATACATTTTAAATTATATATTTTAAATTTAAACAGGAAATCTCCTACTGGCTTAAAGTCCCCTGGATAATCAGCTCAAGGAGTGTGAAAGAGTCGTTTCGGGGAATCACTACGGCCTGTTCGGGGCTGAACTCTTTTCACATAAATCACGACCGGGAATCTGTGCCAGAGGGGATAACGCCACCGGATACCCGCCACAAGAAATGTCAAATTAATTTAGCAGGCCTCTAACTTTACCTCTACCACTCGAGCCCGTCGCTTTTGCCTTTTTCAATCAAGGTAGACGCCGTGGAATCATTTTGTATTTCTTGTCACGTTTTATGAATTTGCTGCGACACACAAACGCCATTCCATCCTTGGAGAAAGTGGCTGGAACCGAGCAAACACACGGCTTACACTCGGAAAAAATTCATTAGGACCTTTTGAGATCTACAAAAGTTTAAGAATAAATTACTTAATAAAATAATTATCTAGATTTAATTAGGAGTTGCTAGCCACAACTTTTCTTATACTAATTGAGGCTAAACTTAATTCGTTTAATGAATAAAAAGAGAATTAATTGGATACTAAATTGTTTAAATTCAAAACAAAACACTTTTAATTTTACAATAAAAAGAAATTCTAAATTACTTAACTTATTATTTACTTTCCTTACTAACTTATTTTACTTTCCTCAAAATTATTTAAATTTCAGTGCACACAAGATCCAGCTGACTGGCGAAAATGTCGCCGGCATTCGGCATAGATAACGCGCCGGCGGGCTTAAATGGCTTTTGCAGGGGACCGGGGATTCGGGGCCCTAAGACGGTGATGCCAAGGGTCTGCATTTGGCTCTGGTGGCGGAAGCGTAACGACAAACACGCATAAATTACTCAATTAGTAGGCGGGATGCGATGCGGCACGAGGCGGCCCTAACAAGACAGCCGGAAGTGGTGAGCCATGCTCCCCACTTGACTGCTCCTTCCTTGGGCTGCTTGGCTCGTATTGAGTAATCAAATGACGGGATATTAAACACGCGTTCCTTGCCTCGAACATGAACCCATAAATCAGAGCGTTCTGCTTCTGTATGCCTGAGAATGCCATGGATTTCTAATTACAATGGCTGGACTGCTCAGATTCAGATTGGAATCTCATGGAGAAACCAATGGAAAAATATTTAATGTGTAAGGTTGGAAGGCAAAAAAATCCTGAAAGAATGACTGCAGGTAAAGTGGCTATTTAATGCCCCAAAAAGTATGCTTGACAAAAGAAATTAGAGAAATATGTAAGGGAAAACGGAAATGGTATTAAAAATTTTATTTGGTTTTCATTTTCGGATAAAAATAAATGTAAATTCTTTTGTGTAAAGTTATTTACTTAAGTTGTTTAACTAGATTTTATTCCGGTTAATAAATTTAATCAGAAATTTCACTTCTTAAAGTACAAAATATCAAATCAACAAAGATTTAAGATAACATTTCTCTGTAGGCCGTTTCTTTGGACCCTTTTACCACCTGCTTTCCAATGTTTTCCGTGCTGTTGTTGATAATTACCAACATAATTTGTTTGCTCGTGGCCTTTGTCACATCCCACTGACCGTGTTGACGTGTCCGAATTGCGATAATGTGGCTATTTGCTTTGTTGGCATCGTCCTCAGCCGTCTGTCGTTTCAGCAAGCAATTACAAAGTGCGCACTGTTATTATTAGAAACGTCGACGCAATTTGCTCAGCACAGTGCCAAGGGCCTAGCCCACACAACTGCTGATGGCTATCAGCTTACGGGGGACTTATTAGCTTGATGAATTGTGATGAAAGTGAGCAATACCTGCTGTATAAACACGGTCGAGGTGTCTCAGAAGAGATACTAGTGGAGCTCGCTGAATGCATCAATTATTCAGGCTCAAGTAAAACATTAATTAAAGCTTTTGAGTAATGGTAAGTTTATGGTGTGTCCTTTTATATAAATACTATTTTTATTTACAATTACCAGCTTTGACTTACCCAACCTTTACCTGTAATTTCCTTAACTTAACTTGCCTTTCTTGGTGTTTCTTCGATTAAAGATAAATCTGCTTGGCATGACTTCGCAAAATGGACTCCACATAAACGGCAAGCTCCTTGGAGCAGAAGAAACTCGCATAACTTTGTCATATGTTCATCCAGAGAATATGTAATTAATTGCAGTGCTATATATGGAGAGTGGTCTGGGCGTGGCATCTCCGAAATCAAGGTCACTTCAGATGCCATTAATCAAAGCATAAAAAAACAAAGTGGCAACAGGCAAATGGACTGGACGCCCACACCGTAAGCAAGCCCGTATCCCGATCCCGATCCAGATCCAGTCCCAACCCATATCCCCATCCCTCGGGAGATGTCAAAGGTGCCCACAGCAAAGAGATTGGAGTGAAAGGCCCGCCTCAAGGCACGTCACTCGCAAGATGGGGGACTCGATGTGCCGAGTGTACCGTGGCGCACAACAGTGCGTATGATTGATGTTGTTCAATGCGCTTCTGACAGCACCATTATCTGAGGTGTGTGCGCGCGGGTATATACACATGTGGCTGCTCGCACGTGACAAACAACATCAACAGCAACAACAGAAGAGCCAAGTAAGAGTGTTGTAAACGTGGCTAGTTTCTGGACAAAAGCTATAATTTCACCCACAGGAAATGGCCAACAATGACTCTAAACATTTCCTTTTCTACGCGTTTTTAAAAACTCTCCCGATGAATAAAGGAAATTCAGTATTGAATTAATATTATTAGCGCAATTGAACAAGCTAATTTCCTTTTTCAATAACTTGTATTGAGTTGCCAGCACTGATTAGCAATAATGTCGAGTCCTGGAGGCGTTTCAGGTGGAGAAAAAAAAAACCGAAGAAACTTCTACTCCGAACCCGTTTCACCTTATTCCTGACGGCCATCTGGGTCCTTGTTTCAATTCCCCCCTGACTTTGACAGGCGTCCAACAAAAGTTGAGCAAAAAAAAGGACCCACCAATGGGGAGAAGTGAAAAGAAAGACGAAACGCCAAGAGTGCAGGTCGCCATGCACCACGGCTGCCAAGTTGGCTTAATTAAGCTGCCAAGCTGTTATCAAAAGTCATCTCGAAACTTTAATGCTCTTTAAAGATTTTTGAACACGAATTCAATTAAATTTTTGTGTTTATGTTAACATTAGAAAGTGGAAAATAACTTAAATTCGAAACAAGAGATGTTAAGTTAAAGAGAGAAGAGAAACTTCGCTTTATCCATTTATTATATATTATATATACAGATGAAAATGGTAAGTAGTTTTACTCATTTCCTCTCCTGAAAAAAGTTCCTGTTATATACATACATAAGCTCGTATAATTACCCAAGGCCATAAAAAGACCACAGTTTCTGCCACTTTTTGCGGAATGAAATAATCAAGAATTAATCATGTCTGGGACAGAGGGAAATTAATTATCTTTTTGCCATTATTATGCAACTTTAAAATGCCACCCAGCTTCAGGCTCCGGTAGAGATGGATACTTATATGACTATAATCAAGGCTGAGTATGAGGCGAACCTGGAATCAGCGCCAGGACGGCGGACTCATCCGCAACAATCCCATTTTAATCAGGCAAAGCCTGCGATAATTGCCGCCGGGGATCACGTGCCGGCAGCCCGCAAAACATAATTGAACCTATCGATGGCAAGGACCTTCCCTGAACCGAACCGAAGGGTCCTCCACATGGTAATGCAATGCAAATTAAACGGCTCGCTTTGTTCACATTGTGCACTTGCCCCCCCTCGAACTTTCCCGACTGTTTTCCACTTCATTACAAAAAGCGCTTTACTGTTGCCAGTTATTATGTATGGGCAAATAATAGTGGACTGGAGAGAGAGCATTGTGTTTGCCATTGGTTGTTTTAAGCTTGTGCGCGTGCAGATCCATAAAAACAATTAAGGCCAACAAATTTGAATAAAAATCCCTTTCAAGGCAATGCCAAGGACCATGAAAACTGGATATACTATTTGTTTGTATATTTATTTGTTGGATTAAAACAATTCATAACTTACAATGAATGTACAACAGATTTTTGTTGGTTTTTAACAAGCATAATTGTCCGATTTCATTTAAAATTTCCTAGAAGTTGTTTTAATATCGTTTCTTTTCAGGAAAATATAACCACTTTGTGGTTAATTACTTACCTAATTTTCTTGAAAAATTCTAAGAACTTGTTTCCCATTTAAACCTACAATTTGATGTCCTTGATAAAATATTTCCGATTGTCAGTTGCAGACACGAATTATTGAATTAGAGCACTAATATTCACAAAGGCCGTGGTCACTGAGAGTTTTATCCCAAAGGGAAAGTGCAGAATAAATGGAAGACGTGGAATTTTCCACTTTAAGCCGTGAGCTGATCAAAGCAACAAGTTGCACGGCCGCGGGCAGCCTGCCACTTGAGCAGAGAGATTTCCCTGGAAAAGTCGAGAAGAAAGAAAAATAAATCCAAGTGGGCGGCCAGAGTAAAATTCCAACTTGGTCCAGTTTATGGCCCTTGGCAAGAGAGCTGATCAAACAAAATCCTTTGCAATTGTCCAGTCCGAGCAAAGGCAGACAATTAGAGAAAATATTTTCCTTACACCGAAAGGAAAAACCAAGTGAAATTTGAAGCAGGCAGAGATGATTGCTTTAAGTTGTCTGCATTGTTTAATATGAAACAAACACATCTCAGTTTCTCTATTAATTTTGAAGATGCAACAGGTTTGCTGATAAAGAAATTCTCGAAAGTTTGCCAGGATGTTGGGTGGCACAAAAGGAGTCAAAACCAACGCATGCGCCCGCTGGAGTCACTCAAAATGTGGAGAAGTACTCCGTTAATGAGTGAGCTTAAACCTTAGCTGCAATGTGTTTGCACACATTTCCCTCGAGATATTGGCTTCCGCCCCATTAAATTACCAAAATGGAGCCAAAAAGTTGGCCAGATGCCTCGGTATTCCCTTAGCTATAAATGGCCAAGGCTCTGCGGACACTGGACTTGTTTCGTTTGATTCTGATTTCTTCTATATTTCCGCAAGAAATTAAATTAAATGTGGCTTGTAATATGATTGCAATTGAACCGAACAATCGGATGCGACTGGCAAACTGCAGGAAGCGGGCAATAAAAGGACACCAGACGATTGCTGCTCCACTTGGGTTTGCCGCCGTTGGCGTCCAGGAAACGGAAGCATTAGCCGGAGTCCCCTCTTCCTCTCCGGTTCAGCTGGACTCCTCTTTAACTTCCAATATACGAGAATTTGCCATTGTCAGGACAACGCAGAGTGTTGGGAAAAGTGAGGGAAGATGACTTCTTGCAGGAGTTCCTCCGCAGTGTTTATTGTAAGTGCTTTCTTTAACTTCTCATTCAATGTGTATGTTTTGATTGTGCAGTGAAAATAAAATGTAACTAATTTTTTAACTGAGATTTGAAAATAATAAAAGTCACTCTATGGAAAGGTTAGTATTCTGGTCTTAACAGGATATTGAAAACTAGTCCTAAGAGATATTAAAATTAACAAACTAAAAACCCTTTTTTTTTCAATGTATTTATTTGAAACTGCTGCTGCTTCTTGGCTGGGTTTTATTGTTACTGCTGCCGTTGTGCATTGTTCTGTTTGCTTTCAGTCCACGTGTCCTGCCTCTGGCATCCTTACGGCTCCACCTTCCGGTTATCGCCCGGGTGCGAGTGTCAAGCACGAGTGTCGCGACGACAAGCACCCGCTTGGCGCGCAATAAAAGGTGTGCTCTTTCCTCGGAGATGCACTGCCAAGTCATTAATATAAGTTTGAGCATTTGCCGAGTCAGTCATTGGCAACAGCACCTCTTAGTACATACAAGATTAATGCGAAGAGTTCTCCCAAATCGATTGGCAACTTAACACGAAACAACTATCGAAAGATCACTTTTCGAGCTAAGAGGTTAACATTTGGATAATGTGAAGGATTTTAAGAAACAAAAATATAAAAGCCAGCTAATACAAAATTTATATATTGAACGAAATTTAGTCTTAGTAATTTAGATTGGTAAATTGAAGAAGTTTCTCTTTCTTCTTACTACTTTATACTCTTTAATATATGAAAATTAAGACTCATCTTTTGCCAAATCGGAAATAGATATCTTTTCCAGACTGTTAAGACATTAAATATAATAATATACCGTGCGTGATTTTTATCCCATCTCGACTGCACTTGTAAGACCATCCCTGCTTCTTTGGTCTCACCTTTTCCCCTCTAATTTGGAGTTGAAGAGGATGCCGGCTTTGCCACCCCAAAATGCTTCCTTCCTCCGACAGTTAATTGCAAGACAAATTACTTCTGTACAAGTGGCTGGAGCCTTTCATATTTTTATAATTGCTTATTGCCATGTGAGCCAGCACAGGGAATTCTAGGAAATATTTCTGAAAAGCAAAATGGTGAAGGCATACAGGTACATATATGTACATGTTTCAGGGTTAGAATTTGCCCTGCGGCACAAAGGATTTAATCCTTTAACAAATGCAATCATTGTGCAAGCCGTTTTCAAGGTAAACTAAACCCCAAAATTGAAAGCAGGACCACAAATTTACTGCCAAAGAAATGTCACGACAAAGGATAAATATAAACATAGATGTGTGAAAGGAAATATTGTTATATGTATACAAAAATATAGTATATGCGGGTTACCTTGTTGAAACAGCTTTAATAAATATATTTACATTTTATTATTACTCCTGAAATCCAAAAGCTCTGTTAGCATTTATTAGTTAAAGGCAAAGAAGCTAAACGTTAACTTCAAGATGTTCAATCTCAAACAGTTTGAGACAATTGAACTGCATTCAAAAGGCAACTTCAACCTCTTGTTAAAACAAACAAAACGACGGCGTCACATAAGCGCTCATAAAATTATTATAAAACATATTCAACGCACAACAACAGAAGAAAAAAATCAGAAGCCAACGGTCCATAAAAATAAATTCGCATAAAATGAGATCGCAAGGGCACGCAGCCATATGAAGCATCAATATACAGAAAGCAATAAAGCGAAATGGCCACTGGCGGGGGGAATTGGGGGATGAGGGGGTGATTCGAGAGGGGCGGTTAGTTGGAGTGGGCGTGGCTGAGTGCTGCAATAATGCTGCACTTGCCAGAAGCTAAGGGCGCCATCAAAGAGTTCCGCATAAAAGCGAGGAGCAAACATCTCTGAAATCACTTACAAGTTTTATTAAGCCGCGTGGGCATTTAATAAAAGAAATGCAAGAAATCATAAATAAATAATATTAATAAGAATATAAAATATAAATATAATCTATTTTCCAGACTTTTATGATTAATTTTTCCAAAATTTTAACAAATACATTTTACTAACTCATATTTCCAAAGTCAAAAATATAATTTAAAGCAAGAATTTATAAGAAATCGATTGTTTGCTGCGTGGAATTGAGACCTGCTGGGCCTGTAAGTGCAATATCCACAACATCAGCGGGACTTTTACTCCCTTTATGGACTTTGGGACTGACAGCCAGTCAGTCAGTCCATCAGTCAGAAGGTAGTCAGCCCAGGTGATGGCAGCTGCTCAGCACGAAATTCCGGGTGCAGCAAACGGAAATTGCATTTATACGGTTGCCTACCAACGCCCTTTGCCCATGTTCTTCCTCTGATTTTTGGGGGCGGTGGCTTTCGATTACAATGCGTGGCCCATTGCTCCCTACTTATAAGCTTCAAATATACATGTACAAACAGCGCCATATCAAAAAGCTTCAAACGGGGGCGTGTTGTGGAAACTGAACCCGCACCGAGTCATCATGCCCCAGGTGCTGATTGGACTAATCACCTGGTTCAGGAGGACGTGATATGAAAGCCAAGCCAAAGGAGCCAGTCGGTTGGGGGAGCAAACCAACTCTTTGGAAAACTATCACACCGTGAATATGCACAGGCGATGAGTAGGCATTAATAGGAAGGTTGAAACTACAATTTATTGAATATTACCTGTTGATTAGTATATAATTTTATATATGATTTTATTAATTTTATTTTATTTTATATATTTCTCACATGTTCTAGAACAACACATTTTTAATTAAACACCCAACTCCTCACATCCCCATTATACAACAATTCGTAGCCATTAAATATTTACACAACCCATCGCCAGGATCCCAACTCGACCAAAAATTCGAATCGAAAAGTAATGCAAACACAGGGCAAAGGAAGGTAAGTCCGAATACATTATCAAACCAAACTATAAAAGCTTGTAGAGTGCCAGAATATCTATTTTGAAACTGTGGGCAAACACAGCCCCTCGCCTGGCCACAAGCAAGGACAAGACCCGAACTCGGATGGCCCAAAGATTAATCGAGGGGAACTCAAGTGGTCCGGGTGCAAGGAGAATTCAAATAATTTGCGGTGAACTGAACAAACAGACCAGACTAACCGCCGGCCTAAGATAATGCAAGGGGGGCGGGAGTGAACAAAAACTTGCTCCGAAAAAGTTTTCTCAAAAATTCCCCAACTATAGTCCGGATCAGGGAGGGGGAGATTGTTCGGGGGCAATAAAACAAATCATAGCATACATCAAAGCGCAAACGAAGCGTGTGACGAGACAACGAGGGGGGAGGAGAGAGGAGAACGGAAGGCGACGGCAGACCTAAGAACGACCAACCGTCAACAGCTGTCGGCTTGTTTGATGGCCAAAGTTTGGCAACAAGTTCAATTACTTTTCACCTGCCCCAAAAAAACAAACACTTTGCAATTTGACTTAGACCTGACACGTGGTTTTCCTTTTTGTTCGCTAAATCCTTCGGCAGTAGTTCTGGAAAAAAGTTTAGTTATATATAGAACTTTCTTTCCCTTTTCTTTTTATTACTTAAGTGTTTAGGATACATGAAATGGCTTCAGACAAGCTACAGATTAATAATAATGTTAAAACGAGATATTTACTTTTAGTTTAATATATTTAACACCTGGAGCAAGTAGTATATTGCTTTTCTGAAACTATTTTTAGAAGCCACCCTGGCAGCTCTTATTTACATTCTATCCCGTTTAAATTAATTTAGCTCTCTCCCTTCTCCTATTTAATCCAATACTGTAATTTACCTGCCAGCTCTGTGTAAATAAATTTTAACATATTTGCTAATGGTCTAAAAGGTGGAAGGGTGGTAGCCTGCAGAATCGATTTACGTGGGAAATCGAGACAATTGCAGGAACCTATCTAATCCACCGCCAATATCCCGGTGTCATTGGATATTAAGCCATGACAAAGTGAAATGTGGCACAGAAATAGGGTAAATTGCTCGTCGGAAAGTTTTTAGTAAATTAAGGCCAACAATCCGACAATAATAGCATTCGAAGGCACTGCCAAGGACGCGGGAGAACCGAAAAAGGAAATTGAATTGCATTCCAAATACATTTGTCGCATTTGCAGATGTCGCTGGCAATGCAGTTCACCGGCAGCTTAAACCCGCTGGAACAGCTAGTTTATGGATTTTTCTGGGATTTATGACAGCTTAAAGGGGGAAAATGGGAAAATACACACGGTTAGTCCACATGTACGAGTTACGAGGAATCGATATCTTTTCAATTCAACTGAAACCTGAGGTAAAGTTTGGTAGCTCATATTTCCAGGATTTTACTGATTTCATTTTTCATATATTTTTTATGGTTTCCTTAGAATCATGTGTATTTTAAGAACTGAGTCTCTGTTTCCACGGAAACAAAGCAATGAAGATATTTGTTATCAGCATAAAACGTACATAAATGTTTAACCTATTCGTTTATTAACTGTTGCTGGTAGAAACCAAATAAAAATGCTACTAGTGCAAGACCTCCTTATATTTTTTCTGACCCATTTTATTTGATCATTACCTTAAATATAGCCGCATAAGCAGGTTAAACTTGATAGCCTCGCTCAAAAGTAATGGCCAAAAGCTAACCAAGTCAACACAAACTATCAAGTTAACGGGCGAAGAAGTTACTGGAGATGCAAGATGCAGGATACACCAAGAAATATTCAAAGCTTACTTTAAAAAATAAATAAAAAGGGAATGCAAAAATGTAAGATACAATTTACTTATTTTTAATTTAATTTTCAGTAATTTTCATACACTGACGACTCTATAATTATTTTAATATTATTTGAAATATGATTGCTAAAAAGCTTAATAAAAAAAGTTAGCATTAGATTTTTCCTTTATCCTTTAATTTTCAAGAAAACTTCTATAAAAGTTTTTCATCTTTATTAAGCAACAAAAGAATTCCAAAATAAAACTTTACACTTAGCTTTAAGCTAAAATGGGGAAAAGATCTTTTTTCTCTTGCCAAATATGATTTTTAATAATGTTGTTATTGAAGTTCGATGAAAAGGAAAATTCCCGATATAGAACTCATCTCAGAAAATACATATTGAACCAGCAGGATGCAGGATTCGACCATCCACTGAAAAGGCCAAGTGTTGTGCATAAAAATGTTGTTTTTTCTGCTGTAAGTTTGCGCCGCACTGTTTATCCGGCAAAGTGAAAGTGGGCGATGGACGTGGGCGATGTTGCATCCGGATGGTATCCGCTTTGCATATTAAAAACGCTGCCGGCGCACTCCTGCGGCTGGGCTGCGGCCTGAAGGGACTTGCTCCGATAATCCGCAGCTATTCTATGTAAATTGGGTTTTCTTTGTCGATGCAACAATGAGGCGGAGGATCCTGGACCGAGGGCGTGGCCTAATGTGCGGCCGTTAGCGCTGCAAGTCTTGTTTAGGCCCAGATAAAACACCAGCTGAATCCAATCAGGCGGGACTAGAGCCGGGCCGCAGGCAATCAAGTGGCAAACTGCTTCGTGGGGGTTCATTAAATTGTTAATGTGGTTGAGGTTTCTTTTTTTTCGCCCAGTGCTCTGCGCGGGAAGCCGATTCAGAGCAATTGAGCTAGCACAAATTGAACAGCAAAATGCCATAAAATTAAATAAATGCATGATGGGACGTAAGCAGATGCTTGCGGGTGACTTTAAAGTTGCTACAAGGCTGACTTTGATTGCTACTTCTTCTGCTATTTAAATAAAGCTTTAAATGTATGTTCTAGCTTATATCCATATATTAGTTTTAAGGTTTAATCCACTATTTTGTTAACCAAAGTATATCAAACTCAAATTCAAATTTTCCCTCTTCTTGAAGGGTATTATGATTTTAATTAGTGAAGCAGGCATTTCCGACCCCATAAATCATATATATTCTTGATCAGCATCAACAGGCAAATCTTTCTAGCCATGTCCGAAAGAAAATTTTTTTTTTTTCGATTTTTTCAAAAATTGATAAGGGGTTACATCATTAAAATCTTTAAAAATCACCAAAAATTTTGATTTCCTAAATTCTTAAATCCAGTATGCAGATTTGTTAACCTACAAAAAACTAGCATAGAAAAGCTTTCCGAATTGAATTTGATGCCTTTATGGCTTAGTTATGATGAATTTTCGATTCGTTAATCTATGGAAAACTGCAAGGGTATACGAATTTCGGCTTCCCGAAGTAAGTTTATCTTCATTTTTTAAGTATGACTCACTTTGTATTTAAACCCTCTTTTAGGGTAGGATAGAAATCGTTGATTTCCAGATAACCAACCACAAGCATATGTCTTTAGATGTACTCATCGATATCCTCTGGGACCGTGAGCAAGGGTAATTGAATTTTGAGTGAAGCTGCTCCTTGTGGCAGTTATGAAATTTCTGTGCCGGCTTCCGCTGTCAGGGAACGGAAACAAAAGCTAAGCGCGTAGCCGGTGAAATGAAGTTACAAGTTTCAAGCGAGTGTGAGAGTGCGTCTGCCCCAGCTCGACTGGATGGATGAATGCGATGCCAGTGGGAGGTGGATTGGAAGGTGGAGCATAAGGAGCAGAACAAGGTGAGAGAAATCACCAGCAGCACAAATCAGTGATGCCAAGAAGCAATCAAAAAGGAAGATTTACTAGATAATGTATACTTTTTATTTTATTTTATCAATTTAAGGAAATAATTCTGAACCCAAAGATATTTATTGGACTTTAAAGATTATTTCCCTCAAATTAAGCTGATTATCTTGCCTTATTTGTCTTATCTTATCTCCAAATCAAGTTAAATAAAATCTAATTTCAAAGTCATTGAAAAACGAACATGTCCTTTTTGAGAAGAGGAAACACTGACAGCACTGGTACATTTGCTTCCCATGTCTTGCAGCCTCGGCAATGAATTTGCGTTTCCGCCTCGCTGCTTTCGCCATCATGGTTAACCGCATCGTTGATTTAAGGGCGTGCCATGCGTGGGGTGATGTCTTCCGCTCCTTCGTCCTTTGACGCGCGCGACACAATTAAAAATGTGCAGCCGAATTCATTTGATTGGCACGAAGGAGGGAATCGTGATAACCATCTTCCGTTGGCTGCAAGAGTGATACCTTCATGAATCAATATTGTACATATAATTTGTCCCTGTGCTCGTTTTATATTGCCACGGCGGAATTAATGACTTGATTGCAAGGAACAACACATATAAAGCCTTGAGTCCTTGCAAGCAGCACAAGTGCTGCAATCCATAAAATAAGTAAACAAAGACCTTTTGAAATACTAGTAAAAAAACTAAATAAATTTAATTAATACTATTTTCGTTATCAAAATATTTGTTGTCCTATTTCACCTGTTGTTTTGTTTACTTAGATACAACTTTAGAATATTAAATACTTACATAAATTCGTAAGAAGTGTTCCTGAAAACAACGTAAATGTAAAATTTACAGCATAAAATCAAGGCTGAATGAATCAATGAATCAAAATTTCTATTCAGAATTATTTAGTTTCTAATAAAAATAAATGTATATCAATTAGATTTATTTTATTTTTTCAGTATATATAAAATATAACGAATACTTATTTGAATAGAATTCGAAACTAGTTCATCATGAAAAGGAAGAAGAAGAAGGAAAAAGGAACTCTAATATCCTTGATAACGGTTGCCTGGAATTTGTGGGTGTTTCCTGCTTGGGCACACGTTTTAAAAATATACCGATATAACGATAGATCGATATGTTTATATTAGAGGTGGTAGTGTGTTAAGAACCAAGCATCGATAATATCGATAGCACATGTTTTGCCATCACTACTTTATATATTATCAACAACCGACTTGCATAAAGAACAATTGCATTTAAAATGGATTATGTTCACTCCGTCTGGAACTACTTCGCCTCCATCTGCAACTGCTGGCAATGCACCGAGGACACCGGTGCTCAGGTGGGTGGCAGGTCCCAGTTCGCCGACAGCTGAGAGTAATTTGTATTGCGCATTTCGCCCCGCAGCCCAATGAGCCGAACGAGAGGACACACCTTCTGGTCGATCCGGTGAACCACAGCCCTGCGCTCAGGAGGAGCAATTCCGATGGCCTTAGCAACGATTACGCCCACTCGCTACCCAAGAAGGACGACCAGAACGCCCTCTCCAGACTGGTGCAGAATACGGCAATGTATGTACTCCCTGTGTATGGTGTCTCCTGGTAACTTGAAAGGGGTAGGGGCAGGGCTCTCCCATCCCTACTTAATATTTTAACTCTTTAATTAATTACAAATATTATATGCTTTTTAGAAACATGATAAACGTTGGAGCCATGGATTGCCACAGCTTGGAGCACCAGGAGTACAAGGACAGAATAAGAGTGTACTCCCAGCGACTGCATCAGCAGTGGAACAACGTTCAGCATCCGAGTGTCTCCATGAAAGGTTCGTCTTTATTTCCTCTTAAATGCAATACATTTTAATCCATAACTTTATGTATATTTTAGGCCTTCTTAAAGATGTGCCCAGTCACCAATTCTATTTGTCTAAGCCGCTTTCTGTGGAGGACACAGCTCAAGTAAGTGAAGAACAAATAGATGCAAGAGCAACTTAAAATCTAACTATTAACGTTTTATTTGTCCCGCTTTAATTGCAGATGAAACTCTTTACCGAGAAAGCCCTCGACAGTGTTTCACATATTCGGATCGACCACAAAGAGGCAGTGGTTGTACCCTTCCGGATTCCCTGATCATCTAGCTTTAAGTGAAATAAAAACAGTGATAAATTTATACAAAATCAAAAAGTATATTTGTACTAAGCAGCCCTTGAATTATCAGGTAGCCGTTATATTTTTCATTCAGTGTACAGAGGATACAAATAAACACAATATATATTCATAACCCCAGTCAGACTTATTTATAATGCACACACACAAACATACGAACGAAAATCTAAAATGTCTTTCGACTTAAATCACAAGTACTGGGTCTCTACCCGAAAGGAAATTTCGCAGCTTCTCAAGAAACAGAATCGCCTGAAGAAAATTGAACCGCCGGAGAAGCCCGTATCATTTAAAATATTCTCGGAGCTGTACGTTCTGTACGTAGAGTTGGTTAATAAATTAACCTTTATTTACCACAACACGTTCCAAGTGCAAAAACGAGCGGTGGTACGCACTTTGGTGGAGAGTGCTACCCAGCAGTTAATGAAACTTAAGGAGGAGCTGAAGGCGCTGGAGATAAGCGAATATGTGTACATAGACAAGGCTTTGATCGCTCGGAAGCTCACGCCCCGCGACCTGGTTATATGGAGATCCCCACAGTTCCTATACCGCAGGCCCTTGGATGTTCAGAATATCCTAGCAGAGAATACATTGTATATGAATGATGAGGAAAGGGAGGAGAAGGCTGCCAAGGATTGGGTGCCAATGAGTGAGGCAGTGAAGCTAATTCAGGCCCACGAAAGGGCCCGTAGTGCACGCGTGTATATGGCCAACCTCAAGTATGACAAGAAGAAGTTTATGAAGGTTTACCAAAGAAAGAAAATCAATTATAGATTTACGTTCAAGCCTGATCAGGCGATGAGTATACCTGTGAAGAGGACCATGTTTTCAGCAGATTTCATCAAGCCCGACGAGTCCTGTGAAGACTTAAGAAGAAGGGATGATATGGGGGATGCAACGGAGGGTAACTATAGTTATACTTTCTCTACGGGTATTCACATACATAATAATATTCTTTTATTATTATCCTTTTTTTAGATATAGAAAATCTAAATAGACTGCGAAATAATGCTGCCTGCAAAATACAAACCTGGTGGAGAGGCTACAGGACAAGAAAAATTGTTAAAATAAAAAAGAGGTTCAAGGAAGAATTATACGGCATGAAAAAGGTCAGAAAACTGAAACGTCCTAACCAAAAGGAAAATGAAATTCAGGATATGTACAAGAAAGAGATGCTTAAAAAGAAGCTGGATGAGGATTTTATTAATTTGATCAATGATGAGCGCACGCGACTCCTTCAAGTCCGTTGTCCATGGATGATGGAAGACATATCTGATCATATTCGAGCCTGGTTTAAGGAATTGTATGTATTTTTTTTACGAGAAAACAAATAATATTTGTGCTTTTTCAGCTATGACAAGACTGAAAACTTTCATCCGTATCCCCCACCAGTAAAAAAAGGAACCGTATTGGTTGTCATCGACGAAACAATGAACCCTATAGATTTTCAGCAAACTCTAGGAAAAAAGCCAATGACCAAGGAAGAGAAAAAGAAGCAAAGGGATAAGGAAAAGCAGGAGAAAAAGAAAAAGAAGGCAAAGCTTAAAATGATCAAAATGAAGGAGGCCAAGCGCAGGAAGAAACTAAGAGACCAAGGAATTATAGATGTGGGCTATGAGTTGGCTGCGAGCCAGCCTATAAGTAAGTAGGGTTTAACAACACAATAGATATAAACTACAATTTTTTAAGTTTCTTACTAATTATAAATATTTCCCAAAAAACCTAGTAAATATTGAAGAAACCATGCAAACATTTGCCAAAGACTGGAGGGATATTGACGAATACCTAAACAAGAATCATGATCCAATCGTAGATTGGGTCACAGAGGAGGAGCTTTCCAAAATACACCAGGAAGTCAGAGGATTGGTCGACGAGTACATGAGGTTAAAAAGGGGATTAGTTTAAATATTTATATTATCTAATACCATTTCTATTTGTTGCATTTCAGGGTAGAATATGAACTACTTCGAGAGGCTTTAGCCAAAGATAGAAATGAAAAATACAAACGGCAAAAGGTCAAGTATCCCAAAGAAAAAAAAAAGAAGAAAAAGAGAGTGCCCAAGGATATGACGGCCGACAGGACTCTGGAATCCCTGTTCCAAGAGTTAAAAGATGGAGGAATCATAGAAGATGTTGCTCGTAAAGATTTCGATGAATTTATTGCAGACTTTAACTTTCTGTCAGATGACACGCGAGATGAAGACAGTTTGACGTAAGTATTTTTTATTATTTATAACTTTAAATTATATTTAAAACTATAAACTTTCAGTACTTTGGGTCCAGCCAAAGGTGACATTAAAATGGTCATTCAAGAGTCTATGTTGGGCATGGGCGAATTCGATATTCCCAAACCAAAGTCAATTTTATTGATCGGACCTTTGAGAAGCGGAAAGAAACTGTTGTGTCAAATTATTGCCTCGGAATTAAGTAACTACATATTTTTATTTTATTTATTTTGTATCTCAACTTAAATTATATTATTTAAGACGCAGTTTTTATGAATCTCAGTCCGGAAAAGACATACAAATTTGCAGATGATTTAAAATATTTCCTGCATGTTGTCTTGAAAGTAGCAAAGGCCTTTCAACCCACTATCATATATTTCGAGGAAGCGCATCGCTTGTTTTGGAAGAGAGTTCCACCTGAAGCCCGGGAAATTAAGCCCAAACTTCTCGGGACCTCCATAAATAGTAAAATTTTAAAGCCTTTAAAGAAACAAGATAAAATTGTGCTCATCGGCACAAGCAATACACCCTGGTCTGCTGCCGGAGGCATTAAAAAAGCCTTCCAAAAGGTCTTGCTAATACCAAAGTGCGACTATGGCACCAGCTTCCTGCTGTGGCTAGAACTGATGACCGAGAACGCCCCAGATGATATGAAGGAACACGCATATTCCGCACTGGCAAGAGTCTTGCAAGCGTATTCCTCTGGCGAGATTACTGAGAATATAAGGGAGACATTGAATGTCCAGCGTAAAATGCGGCTTCAAACTGAGGCATTGGACCCCCACGAGTTCTTGGAATGCTTTATCTCCAAAAATGATCCACCCATATTTCCTCCAGAACAGAAGGTATGTATGAGTTGTTTTTGGTGTTTTTTATACTTTTATTTATTTTAATATATTTCAGATCATGGATAAGTTTACCAAATGGTTTGGCAAATTTAACAGTCTACAAAAATCGAGAAATAAATTTATAGCTCAAAGGTTAGCCAAAGCTAGCAAAAAGAAATAAATTAAAGGCTTTAAGATTTTTGTATTTTTATTTTTA
Source organism: Drosophila kikkawai (assembly GCF_030179895.1). Taxonomy (NCBI): domain Eukaryota; kingdom Metazoa; phylum Arthropoda; class Insecta; order Diptera; family Drosophilidae; genus Drosophila; species Drosophila kikkawai. The sequence goes on from NC_091730.1 coordinate 11,040,508, forward strand.
TATCAAACAAAAATGAGTGAGGGAATATAGAGGAGCTTTGGGATTAAGGTTTTTATCGATTTTGCAGCCAAATATAATTTATTAAATCGTAAAAAAATATTAAAATCCAGAGGTAATTTCGAAAAATTACACGAGGAGCTAGGGAAAACAACAACAGTTCGCTGTCGGGGGCCAGACACAAGGTGTAAGCAAATTATTCTCACTGGAGAGTACCTGAGTTACCTGGTTTTAAGTTTTGATTTTTCACATACATATGTATGTTTTTTAATCTATATTTAAACCTAATTAAAAATAGTTTTCTTTAATAAAAAATGATGCATATACCTTGATAATATTTTATATAATTTTGTCATGGACTGTGCGAATTGTGAAAAAAAATTTGTAAACCGTTGCACTTCTGGCAAAAGACAAAGCCATTAAGGATCAAGTCTTTAGCTGTAAAAAAAAGGGGTAAATTTTAAATATTTTTAAGAAATAATTAACGATTGTACACAGAATGATTTTCTTTAGATTTTCCTTGTTTTCTCAAGTATTCAGCATTTTCCTGCAATGATCAATGACTTCCATATATTTTACTTATTCAACACTTCAAAATATAGTCATATATTTTTTTATTGAAAATATATAACCAAAGTTTGTTTTCCTATGGAAAATAGTATATAACGAAATCAAATAATTTGTGTAAAATGTAGTTCTTATATATTTAGCATGTCATTTAATTGTTGGTTTGTGGTTGTTGTGGTAAAAACTCCTCCAACTCAGAATCTTCAATTTCACACAGTCGAACCGAAATATTGCTGTTGGAGCCAATTTCTCCGACAGCACATGGAAATAGGTATGCCTCCTCTGAATTTTCTGAGAAAAAAACAACAAAACAAAACCAAGATTTGGATTATCAATCCTTACACTTAAAAAATGCCTATTGAACTTACCACTTATCGTCCTTCTGGTTTTCATTTCCTTCCTTGAAATCGGCCCCTCGGTCATAGAGCTCTCCCCATCCGTTTCACTTGGAAAATGCATCGTAGGTAAATATGAATCAGGATGTCTTAAATATACTTTGCCTGTTAATTAAATCAAAAAGGGAATTTGTTAAATATTTCATGGTTTTATTAACAAAAGATGATGAGAAAAACTACTCATTATTTATGAATAATTATTTAAACCGTTTAGCTGCTTATATATTAAATAAAAAAAATACATTTTCGGTCATTCAAAGTCAATATCTTTTGAACAGTATAAAGAACAAGAAATTAATAATATTCATTGTAAATTTAAAACTTACACGAATGACTAACTTTCGACGGTAAAGGCACTGATTGCATGAAATGAAGTTGTTAAGTATATTAGTCACAGATAGCAGTTTAGTGTGGGATAGTTAAGAAAAATATTAAAACTATAAATGAAAAATGTATAAGTAAAGTTACAAAGGAAATGATTTTACTAAGAAGTTTGGATTGTTTTAAGCAAGACTTTATAATAATAAGACAAGTAAAAGTTGCTTGGAATCTTATTTTTATAAGGTCTTAGGTTTAAATAAATACTAAACTAAATTATTCAAACTGTGCTAATCAATAATCTGGAATTTTAAAACAAAATCAATGTGTTGTTCCCTTAAAGAGTTACTTTAATTTAATTCCAAAATAAAAAACTTAGACTTAAAGAGCTTTAATTATATTTTAAGAGCGTTATTTTATTTAGTTATCTATTTAAAATAATTTTATGAAAAAATTGTATAATAAATAATTAAATTAAATTGCTTGTTTTCGTTAACTTTTGTTAATAATTCAAAAAAGAGATTTATATTTACCTGTATTTGATTTATAGTCTTCATTCTCGATATTATTAAAAGAACTCAGTCTTGAAAGCGGCTGATTATTTGATATCGGCAACATGAACGGCTCCAAACAGCTCTCTGCCTCCGAGTCCAGATATTCCGATCCAATATCCTCATTCAGTGCAGCAATATCCCTTGTCGGATCAACACCTCCGTCTTCCCCTAATGAGTACAAGCTTTAACATAACTCTCAACTTAACAAATTTTATAAACTTACTGTGCACGAAAAAGGCTTTCTTCGACTTGGACTCATTGCTATCGTTGCTGTGTAAGCTTGAGGAGTCGGCGATTTCGGCTCCGGGAACTTCTGTGATATCTGGCAAGGGATTATGGCTTTTGCGAACCCAGTCGGAGCAGTCCCAATGGTACTGACCATTGGCTAGAGCCGAATAGTCAACGAAATTCGCTGTGGAAGAGTGGCACACGTTCGGCATTTCAACTTGGATCAATTTACCAGTGGAGAAGCGACTGACAGATGGTCCAAAGTCCCTTTTGAGTTCTGAAAATTCCGCTTTATTTTAAAAATGATTTTAAAGTTTAAATTAGGACACTCACCATTGTTCAGTTTATTTTCACTAAAGGTCCTCAGGTGCATCTGTTCACACCATTCCTGTTTGTAGGCGGTGCTATCTGCCTCGGCAGCGGAATGACAGGTGTTTATGTTGACGTGCTGCTTATTTCGATTGACCTTCTGATACTCAAATGGCACATTTTCCAGCTCATCGCCAGCCGAACCGTAACTCCGAAGTATGTCCAAGTTATTCACAAAATTCCTATTGCTCAGGAAGAGGTGGTTATCATTTGGCGCTGCTGTGTAGCTAATGGGACGCTGGTTGACTTCCAAATTGCTCAACTTTACGTTGGGCTTGCAGTAGTTGTCCTTGTCGACCAGAGAGTTCAGATTCGCCTCCTTGTAGGACGGCTTACTTTTGTCTTTTTCGAGCCTATTCCTACGCTTCGAGGAGGAACTCCTTCTGATAACCACACAGCAGAGGGCACAACTAATGACCACCAACACCACGGCTAAGCCCGATATGATGCCGCTGATGTGTTCCATGGAAAAGTTCTTCAACTTTGTGGAAATCGAATTCGAGTAGAGGGGATCTCCGCAGCTGGCTCCTGTGAGATACGAGGGACAAATGCACCGGAAGCTGCCAGGCTCGTTGATACAAGTGGCTCCATTGCCGCAGGGCTGGTTCTCGCATTCATCCACATCGATCTCGCAGGTGGGTCCGGTGTAGCCTCGGCACATGCAGTGCGAGATGCCATCGCCCTCCTCGCAAATACCGCCGTTCTTGCAGGGATTTGGTGTGCAGAACTTGCCATATTCGCATCTCTTTCCAGACAAGTGAATCGGACACGTGCAGCTGTAGTTGTTGGGTCCATGATAGTCGCACCGCCCTCCAAACAGGCAAGGTCCCGAGGAGCAAGGGTCCAAATCAATCTCGCATTGTTTGCCCGAATATCTAGGCTGGCAGGCACACTCAAAGTCAGTGGCCCCAAGTTCCTTGCAGATTCCGCTGTTGGCACATGGCTGTGAACCGCAAATCCCCAAGACAACCAGCACATTCGAAGGATCGCACTTGAACTCCACATTCGTGAATCTCTTCAGAGCAGCTATCGTACTGCCTCCGGAAATGTACAACGGCAACGACTCCTTGGCTATTTTGATGTTGGCCATGCAACCGATGAAGCCGCGTTGGATGTCCTCATAGCCGATTATCGAGGGATGCGGCCGAACCTCGGCGCCCACGAAGATGTCATTGGACTGTATGTTCAGAATCCCGTTCACACCCGGAGCGCTGCCATGCGAAACATGCTTGTTGTCCACCATCAGCTTGGCACTGTTGAGGGATCGCTCCAGACTGATCACGTGCCACTCTCCGTCGGAGATGTAAATGCTCGAGACGCTTATGACGCCCTCGCCGGAGCCCAGATCGAATCTGTACTGCACAGCCCCATTTATAATCTCCAGTATGTTGTAATCCACCTTGCCGCTGGCGTACAGAAGAGTTCCTGTTTGCTGCACGGTTCTTATTTGCAGGGAATACGAAAATTCATTTTCCAGAGCGAATTTTGCCTTCATTTTGTTGATCTTGTAATGGGCATAGCTCTTGCCGCCAAAGGAAACGGCCGTGAAGAGGCCGAGATCACAGGATTCATTGTTGCACTTGGTTGACTTTCTCTCGCAGTAGGTACCCGAAAATCCCTTGGGACAGACGCACTGGTAACCCAGAACGGAACCAGAAGGCAGGCAAATCCTTTGCGGCGAGCAGGGATCCGAGGAGCAGGCATTTACCGTCTCATTGCAATGCCTACCATCGAATCCTGGCCGGCAGACGCATCTGTTGACCTGGCTGTACGAGGGAGCTGCAAAGCTTATGACATCCGTAAACGTGGTGGTCACGTTCTTCTTTAGAATCTTCAATATTTGCTTGCATTCCCCATGAACGCATGCGTTTTGCTTGCTCTGACAGCTGGATGGAAGTATTTCCTCGACCACCAAATTGGTTTCGTTTTCAATCTCATTCTTTTTGTCTATCAAGGTCTGACGGATTTCATCGCTGGTAAAGAACTCATCGGAATCGGGTATAATCTGCTGCTTTCGGACTGCAAACACCACATTTAAATTGGAGTCGAGTGATCTGGCATGTCGCGTGGCAGTTGGAGAGTTTTTGAGCGCCTCCGTTTGCAGCGTGATTAAAATCACATCCTTTTGGCGACATCGCATGATATTCCTAATGGAGCGCATAAAGGTCTTCCTGTGGCTGAGCAAGAATTCAGAGGCTGAAACCCTGCTAAAACGGATCACAACCGACTCCTTTAGCATGTCGTTTGTGACTAGTTCCACATTGATCTTGACTAACGTGAAGACTTGGTATTTGCCATCAGACACGGAGATATTCAGTTTGTAGAGACCAATGTCCAGGTTGGATATGGCATAGATTTTTCCCGATTTTGTGGAAATGTTAAACAACTTGGCATTCTGATACATATCCTCGGGACCGGACATCAAGCTAAAGTTCAGCTCGTCGTACTTGTCCTGGTCGGTGGCATAAACCTTGCCAATAAATGCGCCGGAGAAATCATCTTCGAATGAATTAATTGTCACTTCCAAGGGTGTGGCTATGGGTGGATATTGGCTTTCCTCAATAATTTTCACTACAACCCAGGCATCGGAGTACAGTGGTGGAGTGCCATTGTCAAAAACGCGAACTTGTATTACGAATTCATCCTGCAAATTGTGATTGAACCGCGAGGCAGTGCTGAGGGAGCCATCTTGCTCCAGGCGAAAGAGCCTGGCCTCGTTGCCAGACCGAATATCGAATGTGTAGGGCGTGGTATTGGGTGATTCGTCTGCGTCGGTAATTTGGAATGTAAGAAATATATAACCCAAGGGTCGATTTTCCTGAAGCACCACGCTATAATTTGAGCTGGAGAACATGGGGGCATTGTCGTTAGTGTCCAAAATGTTTACGTGAACTGGCACACTATTGCAGCGTTGGGGGATACCCTGGTCGCAGGCTTGAATCTCCAAGCTATAGTGGGGAATAGTCTCCCTATCCAGAGGGCGTGATACACTCAGGGTGCCGTTTTTGCTATCAATAGAGAACTGGCCTATATTGTCGCCCTTTTCTATGCTGTAACTCACCAGGCCATTGCTGCTGGAGTCTTCATCTGTGGCCTTGACATCCACAGGGATCTTAGAACCCACCGTAATGTCCTCGTTCACATTGATGCGATACAAGTTCTGCAGGAACTTGGGACTGTTGTCATTAATATCCAGAATGGAAACATTTACGTAGGCATTATTGCTGAGAGGTGGAGTTCCCCCATCGATGGCTTGTATGGTAAGGAAGTAAAATTTCGACATTTCGTAATCCAAAGTGGCATTCAGGGACAACACACCCGTGGCGGAATCCATTTGGAACTTGCCTTGCTCATTCCCACTCATTATATAGTAGTGAATGTCCGCATTTACGCCAATATCTATTGAGGCGGCATAGACAGTACAGACCTCGGTGCCATGGGTAGCATTTTCGTAAACTTTACAGGAATACTGACGCATACTAAACTCGGGTGGGTTGTCATTAATGTCCAGTATGTTGACAGCCACTGTGGCTATGGAATGTAATTTTGGCACCCCGCAATCCTCTGCTTTGACAGTCAAGTTAAAAAGTGAAATGGTTTCGCGATCAAGGTTCTTGTCCAGCTTAATAATACCGGTTGACTTGGAGATTTGGAAATAGTCATGATTTTCGCCCATTAAAAAGTATTTAATTTGTCGATTGACACCGAAATCCTTATCCATGGCATGTACCTTAGTGATAAGGGTATTCAGCTGAGCATCTTCCGGCACACTAACCCTATACTGAGCCATGGAAAAAACAGGAATATTGTCGTTGATGTCATTGACTGTGACTATGATTTCCGAGAAGCATTCTTGGGTAAAGTCTTTGCCATCCTGGACGTGAGCTACCAACTTGTACCTAGGCGTAGTCTCTCGATCTAGTGCGTTGGCCACCTTAAGGATTCCACTATCTTTTCCAATGGTGAAGTCATCGGCTCCTTTGCCGGAGAGATAAAAGCGAAGTTTGCTTTGTAAATCAAAGTCAATGGCTTTAATTTCAACTAGAACTGTTCCTAATCCGATTGATTCGTTAACGTTGATGTGGTAGCGCGGTTTCAGGCAGTAAGGCGTATTGTCGTTGATGTCCTTAACGTCTATCTCTACGTTAGCCTTGGCAGTGAACTTTCCATCAGTGGCAATTATAGTCAAGTTGTAAAACACTATTTGCTCGCGATCTAATGGTTTGGCTATAAATAACTCGCCGCTTTTACCGATCTGAAACTGGGCCTGCTTGTCGCCGGATATGATGAAAAAGTCCATCTCCTGCTTCTCGATATCCGGATCAATGAGAATTAGGTTGATCAGAACAGTTCCCGGGAGGGCGTTCTCGAAAACAGACAGTCTTTCGATAGGCAGCTTAAATGCAGGTGCATTGTCATTGTAGTCGACAATCTTGATTGTTACAGGTACTCGGGCATCGTGCTTTGGGTGTCCATTGTCAGCGGCAATTACCTTAAAATTGTATTCGGACTGAACCTCTCGGTCTAGGGAGGTCAGCAGGGTTATCCAGCCAGTGTAAATGTCAATGTCAAATATATTCTGGATGTTTTCCGTATCACCTTCCAGGTAGTATCGAATATCGCCGTTGGGCCCAGTGTCAGCATCTGTGGCCGATACTTTCACCAGCGAAATCACCTTTTCACTGTTCTCCGCCACACTGGCACTGTAAAAGGTATTGTCAAACTTGGGATAGTTGTCATTTTCGTCCCTCACATCGATCAAGACATCGGCATAGGCAAAGAGAACCGGCACGGTAGCTGTTTCCGCCACAACAATCAGGTGATGCGACTCTCTTTGCTCCCTGTCCAGCGTTTGCTGAAGGATAAGCTCTCCATTATCCGAAATCATAAAGTTGTCCTGCTCGGCTGCTATGGCATATTTAAAGGTAAAGTTTCCAATTGTGTGGAGCTTAGTTAGCACAGTTCCCGGTGGCGTAGATTCAATGATCTTGAGCAGTATTAAAGGCTTTTCGAACAGGGGAATGCTGCTTGCCTCTGTGTCAATTATTTCAATTGAAACTGGTACTTCCGAGTGAAACTTTGGGTCTCCATGGTCGGAGGCACGGAGAAAGAATTGAAAGGACCCAACGCCTAGGATAGCCGCATCTTGTTTAAGCTTAATCTCCCCAGTATTTTCGTGAATTTCAATTAAATCTTTAGATACTTTATCGATAGACTTTTCAACGATTTGGTAGCTGACAGAGCCATTATCGTCTATATCATCGTCTTTAGCTTTTACCTAAAATAGAAATGTACATATTGATAGACATCTTGAAACCCAGATAAAACGCTTGGCTAGATTTTTTAAGAAGCCCCCTTTTCCTCGCCCCTTTCTTGGTAAAAATAAAATATGATGTAATACCAACTTACCGTTAAAATAGTCTTGTTCGCCACGGTCGCTGTGCTTATAACAATTTTGTATTCCTTCAATAGGAAATATGGAACGTTGTCATTGACATCAACAACTACAACCTTGACGGATGCAAAGCCGAATTTACCGCCGCCATCGGATACCTTTACTAGGACCACATACTCATCCCTTTTCTCGCGATCAAAGGTAACTCTTGAGGTAATCACACCCGTTGTTTGGTCGATGAGGAAGAACTTTTTCATTTCTTCGGAAACTATCTCATAATAGAGATTTGAATACGAACCGAAATCTGCATCGGATGCTTTTACCTGAGAAAATAAATAGAAATAATAATATTATTATTATTAATATTAATATTACATAATTTTAATAAATTAATTAATATATAAATAATATTAATAAATACGCACCGTTATTATATTATGACCGTGTAACAGATTTTCTGGTATTTTTGCCTCATATGTCAGGTGCTCAAACTGCGGACTGTACATGTTCTCCGGTAGCAGCGATATTTTCAAACGTGCGTAGGCGGTATGCACTCCATCCGAAACCGAAATATTTAAAACTGTGCTGCTCTTGTCGGTGAAATTCAACATGTTTTGTAGAGTTATTACGCCAGTTAGCTTGTCAATGTTATACGTTTGCAGCTCATTGCCGTAGACGATTTTGTACTCGAGAGAATCAGTATCAGAGATATCTTTGTCGTATGCCTTGGGTAAAGCAACAAATTGTCCACGAACGGCTGCTACGGAGAGTTTGGTGAAGTAGGATGGTTCCACAAAGCAGGGAGGGTTATCGTTCAAGTCTTTGACTGCAAAAGTGTTTATAGAACATTGTTACTCATTTTTAATATTAAATAATATACACATATCATAGTCAAATCAAAAAGGCATCAAATTCAATTCGAAAATGAAAATGATAGCTAGTGTGGGTTCTTATAAAATGTATATTTTCTATCATCTCATACCTGTTATAAATATATTCGATCTGGAGCTCAGTGATGGCGATCCATGGTCTTTTACATTAACAACAATGTGGTGGTATTTGATTTGCTCGTAGTCCAGGGGCGTCTTCAAGTACAGATTTCCATCTGTGACATCTATATAGAACAGGTCGGAGTTGTTTTGCCCATTAATTGATTCAATATAATAGGAGAGTTTCGCATTGGCACCCGAGTCCTTGTCGGTAGCATTAATTTTCAGAATTTGCGTTCCAAATGAAGAATTTTCGGGAATGGTTATATTGTATAAATCGCTTTCGATCTCCGGATAGCAGTCATTCACATCAATAATCGAGACAGAAAGAACGACTTCGGCAAAGACTCCGGAAAGGCTATCGGTTGCTCGGATTGAGACATCATGGCTACTCTTTTCTTCGTAATCCAGTTCGTTAACCACGAAAATTGAACCTGAAAGCAAGCGAAAATGTTAAAGCAATGATCCTAAATAATTCCTAAAAAAGTTACCTGTGTTGTAGTCTATTTCAAAGGATTGGTTATCAGAGGAAATTGTGTAAATCAGACTTCTTCCCAGGGGGCTTTCGGCTTCAATGGACACGGACAGAGCCGAATACATTTCCACATCCTCCTTGACGCTCACAGTGTAAAACTGCTTCTCAAAGACGGGCATGGAACGGTCAATAACCTGTAAAAATACATTTTACTAACTGAACACACTTTTTCTAATCTCAAAACTCACTTTAACCTGAAGCGGAGCCTCTGAAGAGCACGGAGTTATGGCCCCATCATAGGCAGCCACAGTCAGTTCATAGTGCCGATTATGGCCTTCAACATGCTGTTTTATGGACAACTCTCCCGTCTTTCGATCCAGTTTAAACAATTCACCATTTCCCTTTTTCAATTCATAGCGAACCTCGCCATTCTCGGCACTGTCCAAGTCCACGGCCTTGACCTGCATGATAATCGTACCCTTGGGGTCGTCTATGGAAACAGTGGCGTAGTAGGGCATATTGACGAACAAGGGGCAATTGTCATTTACATCCAGAACGGATATGTACACGGAAGTAACTGCTCGACGCACACTGGAGTTTAGTCCGTCAAAAAGTACCACTGACTTGGCTTCCACAAAAAGCCTGTACAAATCCTGTGCTTCACGATCGAAAATAACGCCAGTGGTTTTCAAGGCACCCGAACTGATGCCGATATTGAACAATTGTGTGGGATTCAAGATTCTGTACTCGACATTTTCGTTCAGCGAGTTTCCTATCACATTAACTAGTCCTATTGTGGCCACCTTGGTGTTGTTCTCAAAAGCCGAAAATCTGTAGGATTCTCTTTGAAATGAAAAGTTTGAATCCTCGGCAGAAACAATCTTTATTTTTGCAATTAAAATGGCCGAGTATATTCCATCAGAGGCACGAACATGCAAGTTGTATTCATTTTGATCATTTTGATTATTCAAAATTTCGAAACTTCTGTAAAAAGAAATATTAAATATTTGTTTCTTTCCTTTTCAATTATTTACATTTACCTTGTTGTCAAAATCCCCGTGTATTTATCTATTTGAAAGCATTCATCGGAGTTTCCATCCACAATATCAAAGCGTAGGGTATCATTATCAGCATCCTTGGCATTAATTTGTGCCACGAAAACGTTTTCAAATGTTGGCAGGAACAGCGTTACATTGAGTTCTCGTTCGCTAAATACTGGCGGGCAGTCGTTGACATTAATAACGCGTATTGTCACATGAGCTGTGGTCGTGGAATGTAATTTGGGTTTGCCCATGTCACTGACCTAAAATGGAATAAAATAAAGTAAATAAATATAAATTTACTTGCTATTATTCTGCTTTTCCTTACCGTTACATCGAATGTATAGCCAGCATTTGTTTCATAGTCCAAAAGTCTTAACAATTCTATGGCGCCGGTGGTTGAATCTATTTTAAATACTTGTTTAGCCAGATCATTGTTTATGTGGTACTCCACCATTCCATTGACTCCGACATCGGCATCCTTTACTTGTAATGTTAAATGACTGAAATGAAAAATATATGAATTAGTTAGTTGGAAAACGTGCCACTTTTCAAGAATTTGTTGTGGGAAAACGGCTAAAGTTAACTTGATAAATTAAACGCCATATAATACTTACTCTTTTGTTGAATCATGTACTTTAAGTACGTAAGATCCCACTTCGGCGGATTCGGATAAGGCTCCCACATATTCATTTTGAACGAAATACGGAACATTGTCGTTGTCGTCTAGGATATGTATTATTACGTTTTGGCAGGCGGACTCGGCTGCCATGTTGGTGCCCCTAACAGTCAGGTTGAATACCCTGAAAAAAGTTGATAAACTTAAAAATGAGTTTCGATTCAAGACCCCCATTTGCTCACTTGATTAGTTCGTAGTCGATATTTGCATTGATAACAATAACTCCCGTGGATGGGTTGATACGAAAGCTGTCGTTCACATTGCCAGAAATAATATTAAAGAAAATGGATGAGGACGAACGAGCGGCAACTTGAGTAACAAAGGTCCCAATGCCTAGGTTTTCGAATATTTCAATGGCAATGTTGTTGGTGGAGAACTTGGGCGGATCGTTCTCCGACATGGTGACAATTATGTGGACAGGTATCTGCGATGAGAGAGGTGGGCTGCCCAGGTCTACGGCCTTCACTTGAAGCATATACTCTTGGATCTTGTTAATGTTCAAGCTGCCGGCTAGCGTTATTACGCCAAAGATGGGGTCAATCTCAAACACACTGCCCACGTTCCCAGTTATAATCGAGTACTGGATCTCGGCATTGTGACCGCTGTCCCGGTCAATGGCCCGCACTTCGGCCAGCTTGGATCCCACGGCGGCACTCTCTGGGACCTTGCTTTGAATAATTTTCGCTGTGAATTCCGGATGATGGTCGTTGTGATCATGGACATTAACAATGATCTTGGCATAGTTTCTTTTCCCAGGAGCACCCTGATCCTTGACAAAAACAATCAAGATGTGTTGGGCGGTCTTCTCAAAGTCCAGTCTCTGGGTGACGATTACGTTTCCACTGATAGAATCTATGCGAAACAAGGCCAGGGATGAGGGATCCTGTGTGGCATGCAGGTGATAGAATAGCTTCTTATCTTCGTCCCTATCAGTCGCATGCAGCTGCATAATAATGGATTCTTCCTCAATATTCTCCGATATATTCACGTGGTACACATCCTTTGCGAACTGCGGCGTGTTGTCATTGATATCGATAACCTGAACCAGGAGATTCGTCAGCGAAGTGAATGTCCCATCAGTCACACTTATAGTCAGGTTATAGGACTTTTGTGTTTCATAGTCCAGATACTTGGCGAGCAAAATGTTCCCGTTGTCTTGGCCAATATAAAAGGTGTTGTCTTCATTGCCGCCTATCAAAAAAGAAGGTGATTTTAAGAAGGAGTTGGTTTTATTATTAGTTTAAAATGTATTAAACTTACTGGAAATGTTGTACCACAGTTGATCGTTGTCGTCGTCCACAGCCAAGACTTGAGTAACCAAAAATCCTGGCTTATCATTCTCCGTGAGATCAACAACAGCATTTTCAGTGGACTTCTTTACAATCAAGGGTGCTGCCTGGGAGTTGGGATTAACAGGAACTACAACTATATTCACTCGGGCGGTTTGACTCTTTTTGGGAATTCCATTGTCCTCGGCTTTGATGTGAATTTCAAACTCATTATCGGACTCCAAGGGTTTAGCTATATAAATGTGTCCTCTGTGGCTATCGATGCGAAATTTATTTTTACCCTTTCCGGACTTGATGGAATAGGTGATACGTCCATTTTCACCATCATCGTTGTCAATAGCATGGACCTGTAAAAAACAATCATGAATTAGTTAGTTTTCATTTTGGTTTATATTTTTCATTATTTTTATAAATTTAACTACATTAATTACAAACTTTGCTTTGGTCTTTCCAGCTTAAATATAAATTACAACTTACCTGAAATATGGACTGGTTCACAGTGGCTGAAGATGGAACTTGGACTTTGTAAACCCTTTGGTCAAACTCTGGGCTATTATCGTTAATATCCAGGACTGATACTACGATTCTCGAAGTAGATGATAGCACTGGCGAACCATTATCCGATATACCCACCTGACAAGAAGGAAATGTGAGTTAATACTACACTAAATCTTTGTTTTTAAATTCAATTACCTCCAGAATGTGCTCTGCCTGATTTTCTCTGTCCAATTTGCGCTCAGTGGTCTTAATTACTCCTAAAAATAATGCAAATATAAATGAAAATATTACGCTTAGATGTGCCTTCGATTTGTTTTACCTGTTTTTGCATCAATTTCAAAGTAGCCAACCAAGTTTCCAGACACAATGCTGTAGGTAATAAACTGTGCAGGATCAATATCTGGATCTACGGCATTCAGGGTTATAATCTCAATGTTCTCCTCACTCGCCTCCGTAACATTAACATAGTACACTGGCTTGCTTGTCAGCGGTATGTTATCGTTTTCGTTTTCGACTTGGATATAAACCTAATTAAGATACATTTTAACAATGAACTCTATAAATTGTCTAAGCTCTTACTTCTACACAATTGCTTAGAGGAACTATGGCAGAGTCCTGAGCACATAGTGTCAGCCAGTAAAAGGCTTTCGTCTCCGTATCCAGTTGAGATAAGGAAGTTATTGAACCTGTAAGATTTATATATACAAAATGTCCACCTTTTATTTCCAAAAAACAAAACAAACCTTGATTATTGACAGCGAAAATGCCAAGGCCATCGCCACCGGTGATGGAATACGTGATTTTCGAGTTTAGATCTATTGTATCCATGTCGCGGGCAGTTACATTCATTATAAACGTTCCCTTCGGTCGGTTCTCCTTTATTTTCCCCTCATAAACAAAGTCGTCGAATTCGGGAGCAAAACGGTTTTCGTTGACATCGATGATCATGATCACAATGGGCATGTCGGATGTCAGGGAGGGATCGCCGCCATCAATGGCGCTAACAATGAGATTATGCACTTGTTTGTTCTCATAGTCCAGATTTCCTTGGGTCCGTATGGCACCTGTGTGCTTGTCGATCTTAAAAAGCTCCTCATCTTGGGTCTCTTCTTTAAGGGAGAAGAGAATGTCGGCATTTGGACCAATGTCATCGTCGACTGCTTCTATGACGGCCAGCACGGTTCCTCGGGGTAGATCTTCGCGTACTTTAAATATATATTCCTGGACACCAAATACCGGGGCATTGTCATTGACATCATCGACCAGGACGTAAACCAGAGCCTCTGAGGATAGAACTGGATTTCCGCCATCCTTTGCCGTTATGTGTAGAGCATAGTTATCCTGTCTTTCGCGATCGAGTGGCTTAGCTAGACGAATGCAGCCTGTGGTAGCGTTGACTGTAAAATCACTACATTCAACGGACAAGGCATAAGTCACTTGAGCATTAACTCCCGAGTCAGCATCCGTGGCATGTATGCAATGCACCACAGTGCCTATCCTGGCACTTTCCGCCAGCCGAAAGGTGGCTAAAGTCTTTTGTATCACCGGACGATTATCATTCACATCTAGGATAGTTATTGGAAGCATTTTGGAATTTGATTTTGTGGGGTTGCCCAGATCGTAGACGGTGATATTCAGGACATATTCATTTTGACGCTCTCTGTCCAAATAACCAATTATCTGAAGTTCACCGCGGTCGGGATCGATACGAAAAACGGAATCATAGTCCCCGTCGGAAATGGCAAAAACCAGTTTGCCATTGTAGCCCAAATCTCGGTCTTTAGCCTCTATCCAGGCCACGGTTTCGCCCAGCTGAACACTTTCGTTTATAGACAACTCCTGGGGAAAGTTTACGAACTCGGGTCTGTGTATGTTTTGGCCATATCGACTGGGAGTCAGGGACAAGTCACTAAACACCGATTCCGACACAATATTCACGTTGTTTTTTTCCGCCAAAGCCATGGTTTCAGCCAGCCTTCTGGCCACTCCCGTCTCTCGGCACTCGAAGGAACCAAAGCCATGCATAACACTGGCATCTCCTCCCAAGTCTTTGGGCATTAGGTGTACATTTATAATCAGATCATCGGAGAAATGGGTTCCATCCGTGGCAGACAGTTTGAGAACACGATTGGTCATAGATGTTTTCATCAAATCGCAGGCAATGGACAGGGCACCGGTGGAAGGATCCAAGCTAAAGCAGCCGTCCTCGTTCCCATCGCTCAACCGATACGAAATAATGTCGCCAGCATCAAAGTCAATGGCGGAGGTAACAAAAACCTCCGTGCCCATCTGGGCCGACTTAGTAACCTTTCCATAGCAGTTAACCCGCTCGAACTGAGGCCTGTTGTCGTTAATGTCCTTGATGGCAATGGAGAGTTTGATTTCCGTCTGCCTCCTGTACGGCAATCCCCAATCCGAAGCCCGTATTATCAGTTCATAGTTCCGCTTCATGGTTTCGTAGTCAATGAGAGAGGTGGTCTTGACGATCCCACTGAAGTGGTCGATCTCAAAGGGCACCGTATTGAGATTGGCAATGCTATAAGATATGTACGAGTTTTCACCAGAGTCCCTGTCCTTGGCCGTGAGCTTAACAACAAAGGAGCCAGCCAAGTTGTTTTCGTTGATGCTAATCATTTTATTTACATTCTCAAAGATCGGGTCATTGTCGTTCATATCCTGCACGCTGATCTTCACCTTCGCCGAGGATTGCTTACGCGAACCAACGTTGGCCTGGTCAATGGCCGAGACGGTTAGGGTGTAGCTAGACTTCTTTTCGGCATCCAGCTGCTTGGCAGTGTACAGCATTCCGGAGTCTGGATTGATGCGAAACTCATCGCCCTCGTTGCCACCCACTATCTCCAGGTAGACCAATGCATTCTTTCCCAAGTCAGGATCGCTTACCTTCAGCCTTATCACAGGCATGCTAATGGGGGCCGTTTCCGGAATGGAGACTTCGTAGATTTCTTGTGTAAAAATAGGAATGTTTTTGTTCTCGGGCTTGATTTGTATGGGAACTGATTTGTAGGCGAATCTGCGGGGAGTCCCCAAGTCCTCCGCTCGCAGGGTTAAATTGTAAATAAAATGTTGCTGACTTAAATGGGCAAACTGATTCAATTCGATATAGTACTCGTCTTTGGTCTCTGCGGATCTCAGGAGAAACGTGCCATCCGGATTGCCATCGACGATTTCCAGTCGCCCAATATTTCCATTTACCCCAATGTCCTTGTCATTTATCCGAATAATGCCATATATCAATGGATTCGATGTGGGTGTGACGCTCGAGAATGTTTTTGTAAAGATTTCCGGAGCATAAAAGTTAACCTGTTTCACCGAAATGCTCACCTTGGCCTTGCTGGCCTGGTGATTCTGATGGTTCACCCAGGATCCCCGGTCAAAGGCGAGGACCGTGAGCTCAAAGTGCGAGTTTTCCGCATACTGAAGTGGCTGTAAAAGGGTTATTTCACCAGTAGTTGGATGGATGGCGAAATACTCGCTATCCATCAGCAGGCTGTAGTAGATTTCCCCATTGATGCCGAGATCTGCATCGTCCGCGGTGACCTTTAGAATACTTTGATATTTGGGAGTGTCCTCTGGAATAACTACAGTATATTGGGTTGGGTAAAACAGCGGACTCAAGTCGTTGCGATCCAATACTTTAATGTGAATATTCGTTTCCGCCTCATGGCTTGATATATTTCTGTCGTGCAAATGTACATGTGCCTTTACTCTTATTACGTATTCCTCAGTTTTCTCTCTGTTTAGCACAACGTTATTTGTTCGAGTTCGAATAGCTAAGAAGGCAAAGTCTCCAACCAGTTTCTCCTCGGCTTTAAACAGCTTCTCCTTGTCGCCGCTCACTATCCTATACTTAACTTCTGAGTTCAAGCCAACTCTCATGCCGGCCAGTCTTTCATGCAATACTCCCTTAGCGTAAGTCTTACCCAGACTATTTTCTGGTATGGTAACATTATATACATTGTGGCTAAAGCGATATAGATTCTCGGATTGGTTCTCTAGTCTATATTCGAGGGTCGCTGTGTGTTTGTCATCGGATTTGCTTTGTACAGTTGGAATTAACCAGAGACTACACAGCAGTGAAATCCATTTGAATTTATTGAAATCTTTTCTTTTTACAGGTGTTACATATTTTTTAATCTTCATAGTAAACATATACTGCGCTTATTTCACATAATATCCTGTAAGACAAATAAATGAAGCATATATTAGGAATTAAATTAAAATTAATTTAGATATAAATTAAAAAACGGGAATTTTTTAAAAGAAAGTAGTTAACTGCCTTAAAATTACAATAGTTAAAAACCCTCAAAATTCTTAATATTTTCTTTCATTTACCACTACGAATCGGTTATTATTGTTTTAAAAGAATCAAGTCTCTTGAAAGCCGAAATACTCTGCAAAATTTTTAATCTACATAAAAAAAATATCTAAAATATTGTCATGTTTATCTTATTTGGCATTGATATGGATGCTTATAAAATCAACTTTTTACAACTTTTTACAAAGATTAAACTTGTAAAATTAATTTCGTAAAAAAAAACGATAAAGATCTAATGAAAACTAAGCAAAATTTGTTGCGTTTCGAACCATAAATTCAATAATATAAATATATAAATATATGTATATTGTGCAAAAGTAAAGTATCTGACTTATTTTACATATTTCTAGGGGCATATCAATTAGCTTATGAAAACATAAAATATAATGAAACTTGGATCTTTAGCATAAAAAATATTTAAAAAAAAAATACAGCTAAAGAAATAATAGCTGTATATTCGTGTTGGAGTTTTGCACGTCAGTTTAGTTTTTGGTGAAACTCACTTAAAGTGAAAAGTATGCTGAAATTATATTTTAAAATATGTACATACATATAAGTGAACCTTATATGACTATATTTAAAAATGAAGCTATTTTGGGCTATAATTTTAATCAATCACATTTAAGCAGGTCAACAAGCTGCGAAGACGACCTTTAAGTACATCTTCCGAAATTGAATTGACCCAGATTTTACTTTAAAAGCCTGTGCTCACGTTGCCTTATCAGTGACTAAGCTGTTTTATGAAGTTTTTCGTTCTTACTTCAAATTGATTTATATTTTATAAGTTTCTACACTCTTAAGTCCCACAAATGATGCATTTTAAAGTCTCTAGTGTAGCAATTTATCGAACTTTAAAATAGATAATGGTAAAGTAGTAATAGATGAAATTATGTTGGAAAACAAGGCTACACAGGCTATTCTTATTTTAGTCAGTGAAGGCGGTTTTTCTGACCCCATAAATAATATATATTCTTGATCAGCATTAACAGGCGAGTCTTTCTGACCATGTCCAAGAGAAATTTTTTTTTTTTTTTTTTCAAAATTTGATAAGGGGTTACATCGTTAAATTTCTCAAAAATGGAAAAAAATTTTGATTTCCTCAAATTAAAAACTCAGTATGCAGATTTGTTAATTCCGAATTGAATTTAGTTCTTTTTTGACTTAGTTATGATACTTTTAGTCTTTGATTTGTCCCAAAAATTATCATTTAAATATACGGATAAATATTTTACAGAATGAACTATGTGTTCATTTATTTATTTATTTATTTATTTATTTCGCCAACGGATAGACTCCTTATCTGGCTACAAAAGTTTTAAATTTAAATTAATCCTAAGTTACATTACGAGCTAAGTATAAATATAATTGCCTTTTGACCAAGTCTCTGGGGGAGGTTGGGTCCAGCCGCATGTTGGGTGGTAGCTTGTTAAAATATAATAAAGCCCTGGTTATTGGCTCATTAAGGGCATAATTGGTTCTACAAAACGGAGTAGAGAAAGGTTCCATTGATCTTAACTGCCTACCGGGAACACTAAAGTTTACAAGGCTTAGTAAAGCGGGGCAATCAATTATTCCAGAAATAATATCAAAAATTACTATAATAGCTGACACTGCTCTTCTATCTTCTAATGAAGCTAAATGCACTAGTCGGCATTTAGCGGAATAAGAAGGAGCGGGATCATGGAAGTGAAGGGAGCAGAGGGCAAAGGATAGAAATTTTTTCTGTATGCGCTCCAGTCGATTTGTGTGTATGGCTGCCGAGGGGTTCCATATAAAGGAGGCATACTCCACCTTAGACCTAACGAATGTAAAAAATAGGCTGAGTTTGGTGTAAGGGTCTGAAAATTGAACCGCATTCCGCCGTATAAACCCATACATTGCATATGCTTTGGGAATAATGTAGTTAATGTGATCAATAAAAAGAAATTTGGCATCAAACATTACACCCAAATCTAAGGCTTCAGTTCTGCAGGGCAGCACACTAGATTGAATTGAATAGGAAAACATGGAGTTATTAAGCCGTTTGCTGTAAGTAACAGTGAAGCATTTAGCAAGGTTCAAAGGCAGCTTATTATAAGAACACCAATTCCCAACTCTATACAAATCCTCCTGCAGCTTAGCACAATCAAGATCTGAATTCACTGATTTGAATATTTTTAAATCATCAGCAAACAAGAGAAATTCAGCATTTTTAAAGCATGACTCTATATCGTTAATGAACAGGATGAAAAGAAATGGGCCCAAAGCACTCCCCTGAGGAAGGCCAGAAGTCGCAATATATGGATCCGAGGAATGACCATTACATACCACTCTATAACTGCGGCCATTAAGATAGGAACTTAACCAGGTCAACATAGATGAGTGAAAGCCCATTTTTTTTAGCTTAGCTAATAGCACATTATGGCTCACTTTATCAAACGCTTTAGCAAAATCCGTGTATACAACATCCACTTGGTTGTGACTCAAGAAGGCATTAGTGCAGAAATGGTGGAATACCGCAAGATTTGTGGTAGTCGACCTTCCAGGCATAAAACCATGCTGATTGGGGATAATAGTATTACCCACAAGAAAGGCGAGCTGTTTAGCCACAATTCGCTCAAACATCTTGGAGACATTGCTAAGTTTTGAAATTGGTCTGTAGTTTGAGACTATAGTTTTAACACCCGACTTAAGGATGGGGGTAACTAGTGCCAGCTTCCATCTCTGAATAAATACTCCACTAATGAGAGATTTATTAAAAATAATTTGAAGTGGCTCAGCCAGAGCGCCGATACAATTTTTTAAAATGAAAGGTGAGAGGCCATCACAATCGAATTTATCCGAGTCATTGAAGCTCGCCGCTGCGAGGTGACAGTCAGATTCGGAGACCTGCAAACGCCCAATGTTTGAGCTCGAAGCAATGGAACGCAGCATTGCATCATCGCTCAATAGAGAAATTGGCTCAAAGTTTGAGGCAAAGTACTTGGCAAAAAAATTTGCCCCTTCAAGATCAGACGATGCAGTTGAGCCATTGTAAAACATTCGAGAAGGAATAGAGGAAGTTGCTTTTTTTGAATTAATAAAGTGCCAAAATGATTTCGGGTTATTAATTAAATTTCGTTCCACATCTGCGATATATTGATTATATAGGAATTTATTTAAGAATTCAAATTCGCGCTTGTGCTGCCTGTATCTTTCAAAATCTGAAGAGTTACCATTTTCAATAAAACGTTTATAAAATTTATTTCTAAGGTTCTTGTATTTTTTTAGACCTGGCGTATACCAGGGCAGTTTATAAGAACCATGGAACCTTTTTCTCGCATGTCTATTAATGATGATTGAAATATATGAGAGAAAGTTATCGTAGCAAGTGTCCAAGTTAACATGCGAAAGGACCTCCACCCAATTAATATTTGCGATATCATTCCGAAGTAAATTTAAACTACTAGGATTAATATACATGGAATATGTTGGTGAATTACTTGGAGAGAATATATACGTAGATATTGATAATAATAAAGGCTGGTGGTGAACATCACAATCCGAAAGAGGATTATTACTAGACGCTAAGTTCAAGTGTAAGTCCTGACTCACGAAAACTAAGTCTAGAAGCCTATTTAATTTATTAAATACATGATTAATTTGGACCAATCCCATACTGAAGAGATCATCAATCACCAAAATTTCATGCGGCAGATGCAGGTTACTGGGAACCATTACTTGAGAGTCCACATCATGCACCCACACCAACGAAGAGAGGTTGAAGTCGCCAAAGACACAGATGAACTGCGAATCCTCCAGATCATTGCTAATGCGGGTGATATTATCCACGTGGGCCTTGTAAAGCTCGAATGCGCTGCAAGGCGGTATATATGAAACCACCAGAAAAATGGTTTCCAAAGGTCCAGCAAGAGACACGCAAAGTTGATCCAGAATAGAGTCCTCATTCCAAAGCCGGATAGATGTGCAGCACAGACTTCGCCGAACCGCTATAAGGACGCCTCCACCTCTAGAGCACAGTGTTTTCGCAGCATCTCGATCCTTTCGGAATACTTGGTATAAATTGGGGTCGAAGAATTCATTGTCGAAGAAATCCATATTAAGCCAAGTTTCAACTAATATAATAACATCAAAGTCACACTGCGACGATGCCAAAAAAACAGCGTCCGTCTTCGTTCGCATGCCGGATATATTTTGGAAAAATACTTTCCGGCTGGAGCTGTTGCAGTACGAAGAAGAGAGGGGCGGCGCAGGTTCATGATGAGCAGGCAGCGCAGCCAAAACATCAACAGGTGTAGGAATAGATGATGCGGGGCGCAGATCACAAGCAACCAATCCAGTGGCAGCCTTGAGCAGCGATATGGATCGAACTTTGACTGAGTTGTCTGTAGCATCCAACAGACCCGCAATAGGCAGATAAGGTTGTGTACTATCCAAACCATAAACATCGACGTCAGACGGCCACAGCTGTTGTTGTTGGTACCATTTTAAAAATTCATCCATTTTAAAAATTCAAATATTTATAATCTTCTTGAAAGGTATTATGGGTTTTGTCAGCGAAGAAGTCAAAATTTAAGTTTGTTTTTAACTTAGTTATATTTTTTAATAAAAAATATTGATTTCATTCTCTATAATAAAAACTTTAAGGATGAGGTTTGTATATCTTATCCTTTTAAATTTAGTATGAAGCTCTGTCGTTATCCAGTTATATTGTAAAAACTAATTAAATTAACAGAAAGCTGTTTTATTTTTTTAGAAAATTTTATAGAAAAAAAGTATACGATGTATTATAAATCAATTCTTGTTCATTAAAATACATACAAACATAAGTACATACATATTTTCTATCCTAGCTGATATTTCGTGCTAATCACAACCGATTGTATCCCCAGGTATGAAGATGATATAATTTATTTTAAATCTGTTTGGAAACCTACAGTTTCGGCTACACAAATTCTTTTACCATGTACCACAACAATATGAGATAAGATATTTCCTTCTATACCTAGTTGACTTTAATCATAGTGGTAATAAATTCACAAAATTCACTATTGCATTCGTCTTAATTGATAATAAAAAACTATATGTAGGTTACAGCACCTTCTATTTGCCACTAGAAGAACAAGAATATCTGTAAATTCATGGGAAAAACTTTACTTTTGACACCTTTATCAGATAAAGAAAACCTTTGTCTCACGTTACACGAACTGGAAGTAATTTTCGGTGGAAAACCGCTTCAGATTGAAGAATATTTTCTCATATTTCCATGGACTTTTTAAGCAGAGAGCGAACAATTAAAGCACAGTTTTTAATTGATGTTGAAGAGATTCTCATTGCGTCATGTGTCACAATTAATTACCAGAACAAACCACTTGTTCGTGGAAGGAGTTTCGAAACAATTTTACTGTTCACGGAATTCATGAAAATGTAAAGGTTGCGAAATGGGTTCGGTGTGAACCGCATATGTACATATTTATGTACATACTGATGTGAGTAATAAAGCCCGTAATTTATAAGAAAGAAGCGAACGGCAGTTAAGCACTTCAGAAAGGGTGAATCAGTCAAAGGTAAAACTTGTTATTTATCCCAAAACATAACGATTGGCTTGTAATTCTGCAAGTGGGTTTGAGTCAATACATACATACATATGTCACAACAACTCGCCTACGCAATTTGAATTGAAACCCTTTTTCAACTTGTCTGGTGTCTGGTTTCTCACTTTTAAAATCAATCCACAAATTCACAACCACAATCACACTTTGGCCAACTGCTTTTCCCGTAAATTTATATAGAAATGCAGCGTTTACATAGGTATGTATGTAATGCCCGCTGCATACATATAGTATGTATGTGCGTATGTACACAGATAACATGTGTCTCTTTTTTCGGGGGCCTAATTTTCGATAAGGTAAATAAACACACATACCGCAGCCGCGAAGAACTGACTGTAGGCAGCACTTTGTTAAAACTCGGTTTAATACATAAAACACGGTCGGAGGTAAATCTTTAAAAAATTGTTTGGCCAACATACGGAGAGATGCATTTGTATGTGTGAAAGGTATACCTTTACAATAAAAAGTTGCTCCCTCAGCGCAAACAACTTCGGTGGAAATGAGTAATACTCGGTGTTTTCGTTGGTTGTTCGTTAATTTCGAGCCGCACACATGCCCCTAGATATATTTTCATTCATCACAGAATTCTAGAGCACTACCACGGAATACACATTTATTTTATTTTATTTAACTACGATCCTCCCTCCCGCTCTCTTCCACAAACAATTTGATTTGTTTCGCAACACTGCTGATACGGTCACACAGATACAAAACATCGATAGACTAGATCGGCATTGATCGATAACTAAGTGGTCTGCGATCTACAAGGGCGCGTATTTAAACGAACTTACGAACGAGACATAACATCCAAAATAACACTATTTTTGGTCCCCTTGCCTAGGCAAATACAGTGGCAAATAGAATTTTAAAAAATACACGCACAACTTTCATAAATACATTTTAACTTGGCTTGCCCCTGTTCTCATAAATTTATTTTTAAAGTTTTACTACCTCTGATAAATTGGGCAATAACATGCTCTATGATTCAGATTAGATAATATAAAAATAAATAATATAAACAAACAATAAAATAAAATAAGCTAATAACAAAAAACGTTGATTGTACATAGAAATAATTGTAACTAAAAACCTATTAAATAATTACCGTAAATAAAATATATTTTACGTGGATTAAAACGCACAAAAAGTAAAGATATGTGTGGTCTATGTATGTATTTGAAAAGCTATTTTATGGACATCGGTTAAAAATCTACCAAATTATTTCTTTTCAAGATCAGAGTAAAGTCCTGACAGGACACAAAACTTGAAATCCTTCATTGCGTATGATCCGTAATGGCTGTGATTCTTAACAAATAGAAACAGCCACAAAATAATGTTTAAAATATTTATTTTCAATCCAAGAACAAGTAGTCCTGTCAAGTCTTAAACTTGGAATCCTTCACTCCTTAGTATAATCCGTATTGTAATGGCTGTGATTTTTCAACAAATATTTAGAACCAACTAAATATGAGGCACAGTTTGGTTCTTAGGGGTATTTCTTATTGTTGCACAATCCACTGGTATTTGTTAGATTTAAGGGATTTCGGGACTTTCGGCACTCACGATTATGCAATATTTAAGCACATTTACACTTATTTTTTATAAACCATATTAATGTAGTGAACCGTGTACACACAATACGTATACGTACATATTTCTGTATTTCACAGGGGGACATCACTAGCACTGGAAATGCGTGTTGGCATAGAAATATTTATTGAATCGCATACTGACGCGTATCCTGGGAGTCATATTAAAAGAATAGCGCGGCTGTTGATTGAAACATACACTTCTTTCAATTGCAAACTACCGAATTGCACAATATACCGCGACTTTAACCAACATAAACCGCAGCCAATGAGAACAGAAATTCAACTGTTTCGATATTTCGCAAACGCGACTCTTCTGGCCAAGGCAGGTCCTTTCGAACCGAGGTCCTTTCGGGTTGTAGCACAACCCTCGAGTATGATATCCTGTTGCAACATAGAACTCATACACGGTTGACTGAAGGTTAAAAAAACTCTATTTCCCCTTATCAAATTACAGGCATAGAGCTATGCGTGAATGTTAGTGCTTCCATTTATTTCCCTTTATTTTAACAGTAAGGATGTAGTCCTTAAAACCACCAAAACATGTATGTTATTTAAAATCTGTACACAGTAACAGGACTGTGAAAGGTATTGCCCTATTTTTCAAGACTTACAGAATGTCGTTAGACTTAAATTGACCTTTTGCCTTACGAGTCATATCATTTTATATTTAATGTAATGGAATAAATTAATTAAATTAATTTTAAAGGGCAATCATAAAATAAAATAATAAATCTTTGTGCAAGTTAAGTACCCTGTTCTCAATATATTGCCTTTATTGATTAAAAAATAAAAAATGGCCATGATTTATTTGAAGAGATTACAGTTATAATTATTTCCTAGCCTAGACTGCTATAAATTTCCAAAATCTTTTATCTATAAAAGGAAATATAAAAGGATATACCGAATATCGTTTAAACATTTTATAGTACTATAAAGGATTTAAAAAGTTTCATACACCTCATCAAATTTTCGTTTACTGGCGCTATTCATTCCGAATTGTTCTACATTTTGCAAATACCGGTTTTCATTTTTAACTCCGAACTAATTTTGCTGGCAAATTAGTGGTTTTCAATTTAAAAAGCATAACGGAAACGGAGAGATGTTTGTATTTCTATCGATAAAACATATAGGAAGCAGCTGAAGCTGATTAAGAATTCAGTATTTGGTGGATTTGTGAAATCTGAGCAAATATATATTTATCAATATCTGCTGCTGATTATTAAGGTACATAGCACTTTAACCGCATCCGTACTATTAGCAAATGTATTTAAATTTATGAAACAGCTAACCAGCAGTTCTGCGACTGAAAATATACTTATACATTGTTCAAACGTAAATATGAATGAATTAATGCAAACAATAGAAGCAAATAAAACCCGAATTCTGGATCTGGAGGAAAAATTAAGGCACTACCAGGAAAAATGCAAACAGCAAGATGATCTCATCAAGTCCCTAAACAATTCCATTAATTTAATCGCTGAAGTCTCAAAGTTAATGAATCATCGAGTTGCGGAGATGCAAACATTGCTCGTACCAAAAGTAGACGGGTTTACTTCCGCTTCTAATCAGAATTTCGTACAGTTATCACCAGACTCGGAAATATTGAAATTAAATGAATCTCTGCAGAAAAAAATATTATATCTCGAATCCTTTATTAAGGAAAAGAAAAAGTATGAAAGTATCATACAAGAAAAAGACCAGAAAATAGAAGAGCTTGAGGCCAAAATTAAAGTCTTGACACATGAACTGGAAATCTTCTCAAACTCTCAAGAATCTGTTGAGCCAAACGACCAAATTACTCCTATGGTTTTCCTCAACCACCCAAACACTTCCTTGATATTATTTGAAACAAACATTCACGATCCGTTTGCCTTAAGGGGGGGGTAAGGTATTTAATTTTTTTTTTCGTAAATTTTTTTTTATTTTTTATTTTTAAAGTTTAACATCTTAAGAATATTGTGTCCAAGTTTTACATCGATCAGAGTGAAATTGACGAAGTTATGCGGATTTGAACGAAGGTCGGTTGGTGTTCAATGCATGGGAATCACAAAGTTTAAAGCGCTCTCCTGAAAAATTCAATATTTCAAATCGGTGTACACGATTACAGAAAAACTACTGGACCGATCGATTTGAAATTTGGCACACACATTCTTTAACTAATTCCTCAGGTATTCACGTCGGCCTTTTTTTAATTTTTAATTTTTATATATTTTTAAATTAAGAAATAACGTTTTTTTTTAAGTCAAAAATCGGGTTTTTGACTTTCAAATATCCTAAAAAATCACAAAAAAACTAAAAAAAAAAAAAACGCTTCGTGAATACCTCGGGACACTTATCCTTTAACGAATGAGGTATAATTTTTTTAGATCGGATGATCCTGTGGACTGTTAGGATGTACACCGCAAAACAACTTTTTTTGGAGGCGACTCTGGAGATTCCCTATAACTTCTCTACCTCTAAATATTTTTCAATACAAAATTTATCAAAAATTATTCAAATGTTGTGTTATTATATGGTATTTAATTCATTAAGCTAACTTTAGCCGTTCCGCCACAATAATTTTTTGAAAAGTGGCCTTTTTTGCACCGAATTAACCTTACCCCCCCCTTAAAGGTTGAGAACATTCCAGGTGCCGGAGCCGGTTGGCTGGTCATTCAAAATCGGTTCAATGGAACTGTGAATTTCAGTGGTAACTCTGAAAAAACAGTCGGTACTTTAGATGGAGAGTTCTGGATAGGCTGCGAAATATTGAGTCTCTTAACAAACCTAAAAAGACACGAATTGTACATTGAGCTTGTCGACTTTGATGACAACAACGCGTTTGCTAGGTATGACAATTTTAAAGTGGAAAACTATATATCAGACTACAAGTTACTTTCCCTGGGTGAATACTCGGGAAACGCTGGCGATGCAATGCGAATTCATGAAAAAAATTTTTTTTTCTTACAAATCCATAAATATCAATGGAAAATCTGAGAAATTTTGGTGGTGGTATGGCGATGAAAAGGGATGGTAAGAAATTAGATTAAATAAATTTAAGTAATTTACTACATTCGAATAACATTTGCTTTAATATTTACAGTAATTTAAATGGCCCGTATTACGCATCAAAAACCAAACTGAAAAATGAAATGGGTATTTGGTGGGGCAACTGGTATCATGGTTCCATATATACTCTGAAGTCGTCGAAAATGCTTATAAGGCCAAAATTATAGATGGACATCAACCAAAGAAAATATTCGAATGTCATCGATGCATTTACTAAATAAGAAACAAATGTTAAATAATATTACAAATATATTGTGTACTTTAAGTTGCATGCGACATTTAAAGAAAAAAAAAAAAACATGCAACATTTAAAGAAAAAAATAAAATATATATATTCCCGATAAACGTAAATCGCTTTGTTTAAAAAGGTTATAAGCTATTTAGTCTGTGTTTGGGATTTTCAACAAATTCATTCGGCAAATTTAAAGTCGTTTATAGTTTTTGTTTATCAACATTTGTTATCTTTTATTGTTGATACATTTATGCATATATAAACATATCCAATGTGAGGAGAAATGCCTGGCTAAGCACAGCTTTTAGTTCTCAGTTTCTCAATGTGCAGTTTAAATTAGTTGGTTTGAAAACGATTAACATTTGCCATACTAGATTAGAGTTTGCTTTTGCCGCTCATTGAGAAAGTGGGTAAAAGTTGATCTTTAACACTCTATCAAACGTAACTACCACACAAAACATATACGGGAACACAGTCATTAAGTGTTAACAGTTTACGCATATTTATTTTTATGTATTGGGAACATCCAGAGAAATCAATATATAAAAAGAAATATGTGGTTTATATATGAAGCCCTTAATTTCTACTGTTGAAATTTACATTTCAATTTCTGTAGCCATCTCCAAGTATTATTCAAGATCATCGATAATTGCACCCGATGAGCTTTCTATTATCTTAGCGCCTTCGAGCTGTTGTCCCGAGCTCGAACCCAAGGAGATGGGGCCGTCGTTCCCCTCCGACGCCCGATTTCCGAACTCTTGCATTTTGACGATCAGCATCGCGAATACTTGAGCTGGAAGGGAGGACTGCAGCACCTGCAGCAGGCGAGCCGGCTGGCCGCATACAACGATGGCATTCGCCAAATGCTCAACACCGCTCTCGAAGTCACCGCTAGCGATAAGGGTTTCACCCAGTTGGATTTCTTGCACAAAGTATCTGAAAGGATATTATTGTTGAGGATTAGGTGATATATATAAGGGAATTAATATTCATTCAGGGGTATAAAT
This sequence comes from Drosophila kikkawai, assembly GCF_030179895.1. NCBI lineage: Eukaryota > Metazoa > Arthropoda > Insecta > Diptera > Drosophilidae > Drosophila > Drosophila kikkawai. Next base: position 11,069,107 of record NC_091730.1, read on the forward strand.
ATGTATAATTTATGTTAAAATCTGTAATAATATAAAGGAAACTATAGTTTTTTTTAAATCTTCTACCAAACGAGACTTTTAATGTAATATTCGCATCAGTAATTATAATACATCTAGAAACTATCTTGTTGTTGAAAACACTTGTTAAATGAATTGTATTTATCGTAGGTTAAGTGTAAGAACATCTTTTTCTTTTGTTAATTTGAACATTAAAGGAGGCAAGGTATTTAATAATATATAATAAGGTATTTAAATAATGAGTCATGACAAACAAACATATGCTTTTGTTATCTGAGATATGTTATAGCCAGCTGATTCCTGATAAAGAACAGACACAGGTGGTTCCACAAATTTCATATGAAATTAAGAAATTTAAAGCTCTGCCTATATTAAATTAATCATTAAATTATTTTATTCCAGTTAAATATGTATGTAAATATAATATCTATAGGTCCCAGATATACATACAAAAAAAAACCTTTCACTAACATAAAAAAGCTCTAATTTCTCATCAAAATAATGATTTTTCCCTAGAGAAACAAGAAAATTGTTGCAATTATTTAATAATGCAATGGTTTTATCTATTAAGATGATAATGCCCTGACTAGTTATAGAATTATCTATAGGTAAACACAACATAAATACATTTAAACATTTGTTCCGTTACATATATATGTACATGATGTATATTCATACATACATGTGTACATCACTGGCGTGCTAAGCACAATTCTCGCGTATGAATGGAAATGTTATGAATCGGCAAGAACTACACGTGCCGCGTTATATAATATAATGATTTTTATGTAAAAATGCCTACCTTTCAATGGCTTCATGGTCGTTTAGATTTGGAATTCCAGGTTTGGCAGCGCCAGTTTTTTTGTTGCGGCGGCGACCTAGCATGTGATGAAATGTTGAGTTTCTTTCATAATTAACTTTCATGTCAAATACTCTTACGCTCACGGACTTTCTTCTTGTACTCTGGGTCATTGCGGCGCTTCTTGTCGAAGTAGATGCAGTATCCTATGAATAACGTTCCAGCCACTCCCGCTGCAATGCCAATTGCAGTTTTGTTCATTTCAATCATTACAAAAATTTCCGATTCGTGTAGTTTATATATATATATAGATTTCTTAGGGATGTGAATCAAAAAATATATTTTTTAGGGATGTGAAAAACCAAATTATCAGTATATCGATCATTTTTTCTAAAGATTGTATTTTATATCGATATTTTTTGCTTGTCCAATCGATAGAATGTCGTGCGTGAAAAACTATTTATAGCCGTAATGAAACAGTGGAAGTAAAACACGATAGATTAATTTTTTATTTTTAAATTTAAATTTTAAATATTTAAAATTTCATTTTATTAGCAAAACTGTTGTGTAAAAATTAATTATTATTTTATAAATCAAAATTTATTCTGTATTTAAATTATTATTATTTTCCGATTTTTTTTTTATTAATTACAAAATTATTTTTAAATTAAAGATAGTGGTAGAGGTATAATTCAGATCTCAGATCAGCTTATTTTCAAACGAATTACCTTTTGATTTGAAACATACAATTTCTATTATTATTGTATTGTTCATAAATTTAAAAATTGTGTATATTCTGCATTATATTCGAAGATTAAAATTATAAATAAAACATTAAAGAGGTATCCAATTTTAAATTATCCCTTTATGATTTACTCAAAAATAAAAGGGAAAATATTTATGTTTTACTTATTCCCAATGTATTTTTTACTCTTTTATTTTTAAATATTAAATTTAATAATAAGTGTTTTTGTTTGAAAGATCTTATGTTTTTTTTAAGTGATGAAATTAATTATTTATTTATTTTGTTTTTTACTGTTTTTTTTTTTTACTATTTAATATTTCTAGCATCGAGTTAGAGAAACCACAGTCTGAAAACGTTATAAAGATTACTATAAAAGAGTAATGCAACATATTTAAATACATGTTGTCCTTTTTATCCTAAAAAATAAATATATATATTTTTTAGCTCATTTATCCTAAAAAATTATATACACATAAAACATAGGGAAAAAATAAATAGCGTTTAAGTCTATATTTAAGTGTTATTTTTTTCAGCCAACCAAGAAAAGGTTACTTAGAAGATGAAACTAATTAAACTAACTTAATAAAGTAAATTAAAACAAGTTCATTGTAATAATTATTATTCTATAAAGTTAAAAAAAAACCTTATTTTATTGTATTAATTTTATTTTGTCTAAGGAGATATATTAGTTTACCTTGGAAGGACCGGAAAATATGTAATTGACGCAGAACCATGAGGAATTTCCAAAGCTAAATTGACAAGTTCCCAACTGAGAGTGTGTGATTGTTCTTAAGTGTATGGATATATGTATAAGCCCGCATACATAACCATTTATATGTTGGTATTCTGTAAATAAATATTAGTGATTCGTTAGTCTTCCGATTGAACAATTCCTTCACTTAACCCCGGAGCACTCGAGAGTAACCATGCGGAGCTTGTGGCTAAATACGTTCGCCAAGCAGAGTAAGTACTTGAAAATGTTTAACTTTTGCAGTTATTGTAACGAGATTATTTTTTAGGCTTGTGTCGGTTGAGTACCAAAAGGTACTCCACCAACAATGAGCCCAAGGAACCAGTGGTGAGGACAAAATCAATACCTGGCCCCAAATCAATTGAGCTTAAAAAGCACCTGGATTCTGTTCAGGTGAGTTTTATTATAGCTATCAGTTTTCTGATAACATGAACTGTATATTGTTTTATTTATTACTTAATGCACTTATCTGAACCGCTTTCATTTTTGCACATCAGACCACACATGTGTTGTTATTTTTGGGCAACAAAGGCCACTTATTAATTAAAACAAATTGCTTTTTTATAGGCCACCGGAACCATTCAATTCTTTGCTGATTACGAAAAGTCCGTTGGAAACTACATTCACGACGTAGATGGAAATATTTTGCTAGATGTCTACACCCAGATTTCCTCAGTGCCCTTGGGATACAACCATCCAAGATTATTTAAGGTCTTTACCAACGAGCAGAACCTGAAAAGTAAGTTTTCTTTTATTTTATTTATTATAATTTTATATATTTTCGGATTGTTCTTTCGCTGTTTTCAACATGAAGTTTATTTTTAATTATTTTCAGCTTTAATAAATAGACCTGCACTTGGTGTCTTCCCTGGAAAAGAATGGCCGGACAAATTGCATTCTGTTTTAATGAATATTGCACCAAAAGGTCTTAATAAAATCACCACTATGATGTGCGGCTCTTGCTCAAACGAAAATGCTTACAAGAGTATTTTTATATGGTGAGTTACTATATTGATTTTTAACTAACTTAAATTGAGAGCTTTCCTGTATAAATTAAAATATCAACTTTTTATATTTCCCTTAAGGTACCAAAACAAACTACGTGGAAATACTCCTCTCACAGAGCAAGAGAAAACCTCTTGCATGATCAACATTCCTCCAGGAGCTCCTAAGCTTAGTATTCTCTCATTCAAAGGAGCATTCCATGGTCGCACCCTAGGGGCACTTTCCACCACACATTCGAAATATATTCATAAACTAGATGTTCCTTCCTTCGATTGGCCGATTGCCTCATTCCCTCAGTACAAATATCCTCTGGAAGAAAATGTAGAGCACAACAAGAAGGAGGACGAAAAGTGCCTAGCCGAGGTACAGGATCTTATTGAGCAGTACTCGAGCAAGATTCCCGTCGCCGGAATTGTGGTAGAACCAATTCAGAGTGAGGGAGGTGACAACGAAGCTTCGCCCGAATTCTTCCGAAGCCTGCAGGCCATTTGCAAGAAGAACGGCATTGCCCTCTTGATCGACGAAGTGCAAACTGGAGGAGGAAGCACTGGAAAGTTCTGGGCTCACGAGCATTTCAACTTGGAGAGTCCCCCGGATGTGGTGACCTTCAGCAAGAAGCTGCAGTTGGGTGGTTACTTCCACAACGACGACTTTATTCCCAATGAGCCGTACAGGATTTTCAATACCTGGATGGGAGATCCGGGAAAAGTGCTGCTCTTGGAGGAAATTGTTAAAGTAATCCAGGAGGATAATCTCTTGGCCAATGTCAATGTGGCCGGAAAGGTTCTTAAAAATGGTTTATTGAGCTTGGAGAAGGAATTCCCACACATATTGAACTCGACACGCGGGCGTGGCACATTTTTGGCCGTCAACTGCACCAATACCAAGGTGCGAGATCAAATAATTGGAGCCTTGAAGTTGCACGGCATCCAAACTGGAGGGTGTGGGGAAATTTCCATTCGATTCCGCCCAGCTTTAGTATTCAAGGAATACCACGCAAACATTGTCCTGGACCGTTTCCGCAAGGTTCTGAAAGCAATGTAAAAACTAACACAGAAAACTATTTAACAAAATGAATGTGCTTTGAAAATTGCTACCGCATGCAAATATATAATATATGTTACAAAAATGAATAATAAATGGAATTTATTTTTTCTTGTCTTAATATTTGTTTATAATTAATGCAAAGAAAACCAGGATATGTTGATTGAACCCAACGTTATTAAGGAAAGTATGACATATTTTTCTATATTTTTTTCAAGTTGAAATATTGTAAAATTTTCGATTCGTCCAGTACATATATTCAGAAATTCAACACGCGGAACAGCTCGACATGGATCCCACACCCGCATCTACGTCATGGTGGGCATGGCCACCGCCGCCTGGGCGTGGTTCACGTCCGTCTCGCTCCACAGCTGGGTTACCGTCTTGGTCTGCGTGTAGAACTTGATGCCCTGCTTGCCGTAGAAGTGGTGGTCGCCGCGGAAGGAGCCACGTGTGCCGGTAAAGGAGAACATGGGCAGGGGCACCGGAATGGGCACATTGACGCCCACCTGCCCGGCATCGATCTCGTTGACGAATTTGCGAGCGGCGGCGCCGTTGGTGGTGAAAACGGCAGTACCGTTGCCATAGGGATTGGCATTCACAATGCCGATGGCTTCGTCCAAGGTGTCGGCCTTGAGGATCACGAGGACAGGACCGAAGATCTCCTCGGTGTAGCACTTCATGCTGGGCGTGACATCACTCAGGATGGTGGGGCCCACAAAGTAGCCATCCTCATAGCCGGGCACACAGATCTCGCGTCCGTCGAGGATGAGCTCGGCGCCCTCCTTCACACCGGACTCGATCAGGTCGTTAATGCGCTGGCGAGAGGCGGCGCTGATCACGGGTCCGACATCGGTGCCGGGCTCATGGCCGGCGTTCACCTTCAGCTTCTGGGCGCGATCCACCAAATCGGGAATCCAGCACTGGGCATCGCCCACAAAGACGGCCGTCGACAGGGCCATGCACCGCTGGCCGGCAGCACCGAAGGCGGCTCCCGCCAGCTGGTTCAGTGTCTTCTCCTTGTTGGCATCGGCCAGGATGATGCCGTGGTTCTTGGCCCCCATGTTGGACTGCACCCGCTTGCCGTTCTTGCCGGCCCGCTCGTAGATGTACTTGCCAGCCTGGTCGGAACCCACAAAGGACACGGCCTTGATTTCGGGCGCATCGCAAATGAAGTTCACGGCGTCGTGCTGGCCATGGATGACGTTTACCACGCCGGGTGGGCAGCCGGCCTCGTTCAGCAGCTCCATCAGCAGCATTGTGGCGCCGGGCACACGTTCCGAGGGCTTCAACAGCATGGTGTTGCCGGTAGTGATGGCCACTGGGAACATCCACAGCGGAATCATGGCCGGGAAGTTGAAGGGAGCCACGCCGGCGGTGACGCCTAGGGGCAGGACCAGCGAATAGGTGTCCATGTCGCGGGCTACATTCGCCACCGTCTCGCCCATCTGAAGCGACGGAATGCTGCAGCAGTGCTCCACCACCTGGAGGCCGCGCAAGACTTCGCCCTTGGCATCGGCCAGAGTCTTACCCTGTTCCTTGGTAATATTCTTGGCCAGCTTGCCCATATTCTCCTTGATGAGGGCCTGCAGCTTGAACATCACCTGCTGGCGGGTCAGAATAGACTTGTTGCTCCAGGACCGGAAGGCCTGCTTGTTGGACTCCAACGCCGTCTGCATCTCGTCCTTGGTGGTCTTTGGCACGCGGGTTACCACCTTGTTGGTGGCCGGATCGTGCACATCGATCCAATCCTTTGTCTTGGACTCCACAAACTTGCCGTCGATGAACAGCTTGGTGGTGGGAGCGGCCGAGGAGTACGTCCTCTTGGCCATCTGGCGGGCCTCAGCGCCGATCAAACTTACAAGGGACATCTTGAGAATAGAGGAGAGAATTGGGTGGATAACTGCCAGGAAGGAAGGATCGCTTCGGTTTGAATATGGCCGGGAATTGCGTGGCGCTCCACTAGAAATTCCACCAAGTATTAAAATAGAAGTGAAAGAAATAAAATTGAAATTTGTGAAGCTACACCCCTCGCCTTCTACTTCGAGGGATTTCTTCAGCTGATTTGCTGATCATATTCTGCAAATTTCAGAATAATCCTTTAAGTTGTATACTCCAGATGTTTTATTATACTTACTTTTATTTTATTAAACATATTTTATACGATTCGATTTCCTTTATGATCATTTTATTATGAAAAATTTAAAACCTTAACATGGGTGTTTTGGAACGGTCATAATAGATATTATTTAATATTATAATTAAATATTATAAGAATTGTTTATTATTAGAAAGAAATATACATAATGGCCATACTGAAAAACAAAACAATTCAATTCGCAATTACTCTATACACTGTTAAATGATTATTGCTTGCATTTCAATATTATTTTTAGTTAATGGGACTGCGGATCACACTGTAATAATCGTACTATTGATGGATCACTTTTGGCTCCTTCTATGAACTCTTCCAAGCTTAATTTGCCATCCTTGTTTCGATCCATTTGGCGAAAAATCTTATCGGTTCGTTTCTCAGGAGTACTTTCGTCCTCTGGCATTTTCATCACCGATCCCACCATTTTATATATTGCCTATAAATTGTTAATTTAATTTAATTACTTTAATATAAAATATGTTTTAATAACTTACTGTAACAATTTCAAGCATTTCCTGCCGCGATATGTATCCGTTTCCATCTAAATCATACATTGAGAATGCCCATTTTAGTTTTTGCTCAAGTTTACCTCGAGATGTGACACTTAGTGCACACAAAAACTCTCTAAAGTCTATAGTGCCATCGCCGTTAGCATCAAATGTCCTAAAAACATGTTCTGCAAACTGGGGATTCAAATATAAAGATTATTACGAAATGTAATAAATGAAATATATTAATTAAAGAAATCATAATTTAAAAGAATTGATTTGCCTTTAGGTTTCTTCTTACCTTGCTGGCATCGCCATATGGAAAAAAGTTCCCATATATCTTCTTAAATTCCTCTACTGATAAATGCCCGCTTGGGCAGTCCTTAAGAAAGCCTTTATACCATTCTTGGATTTCAGCATCTAAAAAAAAAAATAATTAAATATTTATAATTATTATAAATAATAATATCAACAGCTTACTTACCTGTGAACTCTGTGTTTTGTTTGAGGTCCTCCAAAACTTCAGGCTTTAGTTTACTATTTTGCTTTCCCATTGTTGCAGAACAATTTCATTATACAGTTATCTTGAAATGCAATGTAATATTTTGAATTAACAACTAGAACAAATATATTGAAATTATAGGGGAAGCTTTCATCGGGAACCGAGGATTTAAATACCCTTGCAGCCAAAGTTTACAGATTTGCCAATTAATTTCATTTTACCATCTTACAGGTGTGTGTGTAAAGCCTTAAAAAATATAGGATTTCATGTCTAAAACAGACATATTTAGATCTATTTATAATATAATCAGGAACCAATCTTCATACATACTTTAACAAATAAGCATTTCCAATTTGGTCTCTCATAATCATAGAGATGTAAGGCTAAAAAGGAATAGAATTGTCAATGTTGTAAGTGCTTAATTCTACCATATACCTAGAGTATCCAAAATTTATATTTGTAATTCAAATATATATTATATAATACCGAAACTCGTATAATGATAAAATTAACAAGGCCATGAAATAACATTGACTTCAGGCTTCTTTAAATTTTGTTTAAAAGCTGAAAAAAATATCTCTAGATCTACATTCTAGATCTGTAAGCACTATTACGCATTTTTTTAATCTGTGTATATTCCCAGAAGGAAGGGCATTCCTTTTTCATTTGCTCACAAATGCATCTTGTTATTAAGACGTCTTTGCATTTACGTTTCATGTAGTGAAAGCCAATTTCCATCTGTTCCCACAACCCGAATAATAATACGGTATAAAACGGATCTTTTATAAATAAAAATTCTAAATATAAAATGAAAATTAGTCAATCTAGGTCAGTTACTACCTTCTACGTTGGCGTATAAAACTAATTAGGCAATTACTGGATACTAATCCCTAAAGCTAAAATCATACTAAGCAGCGTTTTGAGTTGTTTCCTTTTGTATTACGAAAGACTTAAACTTAATATACATTTATAAAGAGTTCAAGTCTTTTCATATGTCAAATAAAGCTTACGAGAATGTTTGTAATATAAGAAAAGAACAACTAAAAAAATATATATATATCTCGAATAATTTTTAATGACGCACACTCAAAATAGTTTAATGATTTCATAGTTTTATAGTAGTTTAATTTTAGTATAAGAAATATAAATTAAATATTTATACATTTCATTACTGATTTCATCAAATACACACATATTGTAGGATATAATTGTTTATGGTGCCAACATTTTTGACAACTCCTCATCTTGCAAGCATCCCTTTAAGAACTCATCTTGGGTTAATTGACCATCGTTATTTTCGTCCATTTTTGCAAATATATTTTTTGCTCTTTCTTCTGCTGAATCAGCTGGACGATTAGATGAGCACGCTCCTAGCATGTCATAAATTGCCTGAAAAGTACATCAAATATTATTAAATACCATGACAGAGTTTGACCAATTCTGAGGGAAATATTTCGAAAAGAATGGCTTGTATATTTCATTTATTTTAAACTAAAAAATCAAAAGAAAGTCAAGTTATACCTGAACAATTTTGGTCATTTCTTGTATGTCTATGACACCATTGCCATCGACATCGTACATTCGAAAGGCCCACTTTAACTTTTCCTCTGGTGTTCCGCTTGAAGTTACATCTATTGCGAGTAAAAATTCCTGAAAGAACATTATTATATTTAATATAAATAGGTATATTTTAGGCTAAATAAATTTTTTATTATTAAGTGAGTGTCATGCGTCAAGGGAGTCCATACATATCTGTACAATAATAACACAATATGCATTCTCATCACATATAGAATATATATACGATCATCCCAATTCACAGGCCAAACGATGGATACCCAAATATGTAAAAATGTTTCAGGTAATGCGTTTTTTAATCTATTGAAAGCGTTGGAGCCACAACAGGCGTAACAAAATCCCTAACAACCATCAAATTTAAAGAAATATTAAGTTTAAATTTATTTAAACTTTACAAAAATGTACTATCCACATTCAACTGGCGAACTCTGTTAACTGGTAGTTCAAATGAACCCTCACTGCAATTGTTAACTTTATTTCGCAACATTTAATTCTTTTTACTTGCGTTTCCTTACCTACACAGCCTTCAAATGAAATTCTGTATCCTGAAGCCGAGAGAAAAAGTGAGTAATGGAGGAATAATTACCTTAAAGTCAATATATCCATTTTTGTCCATATCGAATGTACGAAAGACATGGTCGCAAAACTCTTCCGCATTTCCGGATGGAAAAAACATTTTATACATATCGACAAATTTAGCTGGCGTCAATCGGCCGTTGGGACAATCTTGCTACACAAAAAGAGAGACGGAACGTACATATTTTTGAGACTTTTCGCCCGTTGGTGTGGTAATATTTGTACTCACCTTAAATCCTTTATACCACTCTTTAATAGTAGCCTCGTCATATCTCGTATGGGTTTTTAAGAACTCCATGTCTTCTTTGGTTAAACGGTCTTTACTACTCAAGCACCCCATATTTGTTCACTGTTTATAACTTTTTAGGAGCTAAATTGTGTGTGTATTTAAGTTTTTTCCTTGTTTAAATTGCTTCGCCAGGTGTGTACATTTGAGTTAATTTTTATTTCTGGACAGAAAACCTACTCGAAATCAATAATTTTGCTTGTATAGCATTACGTTAACGATATGTATGAATTGTGGCACGAACAAAATGATGGTTGAACGAGCGACTCATTTATAAAATTTTCTTGATAATAATAAGCAAAGTTGTACTTGACTATTAACTTGTATATTTCAAACCTGATGTGTACCGAAGGACTAATCAAATGGTTGAGGCGCATGCGCGGAAATTGTCTCTATACAGGACGATTATTGGTTAACCATATTTTCTGTACACGGTAGGACTTTTTTAAAAGAGAAACAGGGTTGCCAACGCTCACCAAGGACTATTATTTATTCGTTTTCGTTAATTTAATTTCGTTTTTAATTTAATAATGCTAAAAAAACAGTTTGAATAAGAAAAAACAGTTATTGTCGTTGAATAGTTTTCCTGGTAAAGATATATTGTAATCCCAGCGTAAAAGCTGCTTCATTATACTAGCAAAGTATGCTAATTGCTTTCAGCTTTTTATATTAATTAATTTTATATTAATTAATTAATTAAAAACCAATAGAGTTTAAGGCGAGTTCCATTTAAAAACCAGTTTTTTTTATTGTTGTTAAAAATTATTTATATACAAGCAATGCAGAGCTGCAAATTAAAAGCTTATATCAGTTCGTTCCCACGTAGAAGGGTTACCTCTTTAACCCCTTAAACAAAACGCCACACAAATGAAAGTACGATACCGTTAGAAAGCTAAATACCGTTCTGCAGAAAGCTTAGATCAATGATCTAATAGTTTCGATATTTTATTTCACAAACACGAGGTGACATTATGCTAATCATGTATTTGTTAAATCTTTTTGAACTGAAGACATTAACTTTTTGTGATCACTTTATCGGAAAACAATTTGAACAATCTTCTGCAAGGGTATATAATATAGTTTATATTGGGTTTTCATTATTTTTAGAATTTATTTGCAGCCGTGTATGCCTTCGCACATTTAATGTTACCAAATTCTTGTTTTTTATTATTGTTATTAGTTCATAAGTTTGATTATTTTTAAGGGTTTACACAAACTGTTTGGATATATTTAAATAAAATAATGTCTGTTTAATTGGCTGCTTAGGTATTTAGTTAAACATGCATTTTAGGCTATATTTAAGCTAGGCACGAACATTATCGATGCGTTATATTCTTTATTTAAAAGATAAGTTTTACTTACATCAGATAGTGTTCCGTCGACCAAGTCAAATAGCATTATTTACCTCTTGAGGCTAATAAGCTGAAAATAGAAAATAAAATTAAATTAATGTTGAGTTATAATAAAGACTAGAAAAAAAAAGTTAACTAAATGAAATATAATATTTAGAAAGATACAATTTACAAAATATTTATAGAAAAATTTAAAGAAATTAATAGGTTAATGTTATCTTTATGATTTTCGCAAGCTTTTAAATATTTTTCAAGTTCCCAAGAAACCATAAAATCCATAAATATATAAGAAATATATATTTATAAACTGTGTGATACACTCATGTACCGAAAATCGCATTTCACATCTAAACGAATTCTTTTAAAAAGTCAATAAAATGATCCAATTATCTGAAAACTCAAAAGTAGGAAATTAGGTGAGTAACTTAAAAGCTGCCATTAGATGTTTTTTTTTTATATATATTTTTCTTTTTTCAATGAACTAATTCTCATTTTATATTGTAATTGAGATTCTGGGCTATTAATTACTATTACTGCGATCTCTGTTACTACTCCTCGTGGCGAAGCACTCGAAAACAAAAGAATTTCAAATCCACTGAGCGAAATGGAATTTTGGCACACGCACACGCCTGCGTGTCACGTGGGGAGCACGGCCCGCGCCTATATTTTTTTCTGCCACAACATTTTCTGTTATGGCCTTTTATTTGCCTATAACTTCTGCACTTCTGTATATTAAACAACCGAGAACTGAGAACTGCACTTTCCAGGCCAACATAAAACTGAATATTCCTTGTAGTCCAAGTCTAAGCTGGGCTCATTTCCAATAATCGAATGGCATTGGCCCCCAACTGACCGACCACACGTCCTCACTCCCACTGGATACTCCACAGAACCTTCTTACATAAAATGGCACTATTTGATCCAAGGAATTTAAATACATTAATATAACCGGCTCCAGAGATGTGGGACTTTCAATTTAAATTAAGAAGGTTGTTTGTCCATACGTCTGTATGTGTGTGTGTGTGTGCAATGTTTGTATATTTGCAATGAATTTGTTTGTCACACAGGCGGCACATGCCCTCAAAAAACAATGCTTAGCGCAATTCGCATACGCATTTTTATTTCCGATATAAATTCGTCCTAAATTGTTATTTTTGATATTTATATATGTATTTACATGCATATATACATATGTACACACAATATATGCAAGCAAAATTAGCGCAGTGTGTATATATGGCACTCTCGCACTCGAATTTTGGATGCCTTCACTTCCGGAATGCGATTATTACCTGAAGAAAACTGACACATTGATTTTGGGCACATTTCTGCAACCTGCTAAATGAACAATACCACTTTTTGCAATTGCAATAAAATTCGAAAACACAATCAATACAACAAATTTAGGGGTGGCAATAGAGGTGGACAAAGTGATGCGGAACCAGTGATTTGGAACTTGTGAACTGGATCATTTGGGGTGTTAGACACGACAATTCCCAATTGTTCCACATAAAATATTTAAATTATTAATATTAAGAAAGTTTCAAATTAACAACATTTTTTATGTAATTTAATTGAGATTAGGAAAATTTGTCATGTTTATTTTTTTTATATATTTTATATTTTATTTGCTCTTAAACAGTATGTATAATTTTATTAATTATATTATATTAATATTTTATATTTAAAATGTAACAAGTTTTAAATTAATAGATTAAAAAAGCATTTTTTAGTGTGGCAAAACCGATTAACGATTACTTATGTTAAGCTGGCGCATAATAATCGGCATATAATCTATCGGCATCGGCAATGGCCCGCGGTTTAGAGCCGCTATATAATATAGTCATCCGATGTTTATAAATTTAATACTGTGATTCTAGAATGAAAATAAGAAAATGGTAATAAACTGAAAACTATTAGTTTTTTATATATTTATTTCCCTATCGTTTATATGTCAGCTATATATGTATACAATATAGGGGTTCGATCTACCCCATTGAAGGTTTATTCAGATACATAACTTAACAAATTTAAAAACTATAGTTTTCTCACAAACGGACACCCGGTCATTTCTAGATCGCCTTGGCTGTTGATATTGATCATCTTCATTACATTTTTAACATCTGACTAAAATTAAAATACTCACTGCAAGGGCATGAATATTATAAATATTATAATATTTATTTGTATTATTTTAATATTTAAACAAGTTTACAAGCAACACAGAACAAAACTCATTTAAATTATTATATTAAGACCCTTGCAGAGAGGTTTAGCTATCCAAATTGTCAAATTATTTTATAAATGTTTGTTTTTTACATTTTCTAATAATAAGATATTGGTCCTAATCCGCTGATTGTACCGGTACATAGGTGTTAATAGTGTTTCGCTCAATTAAACTAAATATATATGTATGTCAACAATGTATATAGCTTCTGCTTCCCGATATATTTAGATTAAGTTTTCTAAGTGCATTTGTTTCGAGCAGCAGTTTGATCAATTAGTCTTTTTTCTTTTATACCAGTATAAACACTATTGTAAAGGTATTATCGCTTAATTTTCAAGTGAACCAAATATCCTAGATACCTTATTAAAATATTCAAAGGAAAACTAAAGTGACAATCTTGCATTAAATAATATTAAATAAAATAATTAAATAAAATATAATTATAATATAATTAATTAAATAAAATGATATTTAAATATTGTTTAAAATTAATCAATGGCAAGGACTTATCCTTGATTTTAGTTTTCAATCTTCCATATGACTTTAAATTTAATGGTTTTCCTTGAATGCCAAATATGTGTGCTAAAAAGTCTTACGTTAACGGATGCTGTAAGCCTTTTATCACTTCAAGACAAAAATAGATGAACATAGGTGCTAAATACACTAATGAAATTAATCAAGTTTGTCCTTAATTCGACCAGTTTACTTTATTCTTCAACCTATTTTTAGAAACTGATAGAGTAATTTAATACTTAAACACCATAAATGGGAACTAATCTGCAATTGTTTCGCTATGTTATGCAACTTCCAAGTAAAAAAATAAATTTAAATGGTGGAAAAATACGAATCAGTAACAGTGTCTGATAAATTGTTTATTATTTGATATATTTCGGAAACTCTTATTAAAAAAAAAAAAAATAGATATTAAAGCTTTGATTAATTATCTTTCTTCCAGTAATATGGGAGACGAAGAGGATCCATGGGGTTTCGACGATGGCGGCGCTGCTGCTGAGGAGCCATCAGCAGGCTCAACATCTAATCAGGGAACTCCTGCTCCTCCCTCCAAGGCACCGAGTGTGGCTTCCGACCATAAGTCTGAAAGTGTGGCGGTCGGCGGGACTCCGGCAGGCGAGGAGGCGGCTGCTGTAGAGGAAGAAATTGAGTTCAAAGCGCCTCCACCTCCGCCAGAAGACGATGGCTACAGGAAACCAGTTCAATTGTACCGACACTGGGTCAGGTTGGTGCCTTACCTTATATGCCGTGCTATTTTGCGATTCTTATGCAATGATCTATTTTCAGGCCAAAGTTTCTCCAATACAAATATATGTACAACTACAGAACCAATTATTATGATGATGTGATTGACTATATTGATAAAAAACAAACTGGAGTGGCCCGTGACATACCTAGACCCCAGACGTGGGCGGAACGTGTCCTGCGCACTCGAAATATCAGGTAATATTACAAAATAATCCTCGGGTATTTAGAGTTATAACTTAATTTCTGGATATGTTTTTTCTATTTCTCATTTTGAAATCAATAGCAGTGGCATTGACTCGTTTGCTCCATCGGCAAAGAGGGACAAGCAATTAATCCAAACACTGGCGGCCTCGATTAGAACTTATAATTACCACACCAAGGCATACATTAACCAAAGGTATGCCAGTGTGCTTTAGTGAGCACACTTAATTGTAATAATAGAAACGTTTTAAAAGATGAACTCGTAGTCATAACAAATATGATCGTTTTTAAATGATCTATACATATAGTAAGTCACTAGGCGTCTGTGTTTTTGCGCATCTCCACGCAATGTTGACCTTATATGTAGAATGAGGTTAATACTGCTCGGTAAAACTTTTCAAGAACCAAAGATTATATTTTGTATATTTTCTTACAAGCGTAATTTCTGTTAATATATTTTTATATATATATTTACGTATATTAACACAACTTACCTCTTGGATACATGGTATTTTTAAGATTATTTACTTCATATCTAGAAAAGTAAATAAACTAAAAAACTGATTTATATTGGTAAGCTAAAATAAAAAAAAACTGTGCAATAAATAAAAGAAAAGAAATATTATGATTTTATTTTGGGATACCTTATTTTTTGTCATCTCAGAAATCCCTTCAACATCAATGCTACTCCCTTTCCAAAAATATTTAGAAATTTTTTCCTTGACCTCAGCAGAAGACACATCCACCTCGGACAACTGCCAGACTAGTACTGCTCTCTAATATGAGAGATTGGTGCAGTCCAAAGTCCAGAACATATAAAAGCTACAAATACAAGTAAGCACAGCCTAAAAAGCCATAATAGATTAAATTAACGTTTTGTATGCTTGTGAATTAGTAGAGCAAACAGAGTGGACAAGTGACTCACTCATAAACTATGGTTTATATCAATTCAAATATAAAATCTAAAACATCTAAAACTACAGTAAATAAAACACTTAAATGAAAATAGTTATAATAGTAAGTTACTTCTATAAATAAATCACTAAAATGTAATCAATTTAAGCTACCAGCCTCACTGGTTCACTCTAATCACAACAAGCTTGTAGGTGCAGTCAGTTGCTATAGTCTTTTATTCATATTGAAACCTTAAAACAGAACACAATGTTATTTACGAGACATGCATTATGTTTTATTTTTACACTATTTGTGGTTAAAATAAGTTGTACAGATTTATGGTAAGTAAACGTTAGTTTTATCTAATGACAAATAAATTATTTTACCCTAACAGTAATTATTTTCAGTTTAGAAAACAATATACACGCCCTTATTCTAGCTAGAGGAGGAAGCAAGGGTATAAAACTAAAAAATCTAGCTCAAGTTGGCGGCTATTCATTGTTGGCCCGTACAATTAAAACAATTAAAAATTCTTCTTGTTTTAAACACATATGGGTTTCCACGGACGATAAAAACATAGCCTTGGAAGCACAAAAGTGTAAGTGTTTTAGCAGTAAATAAAAAAGGGTAATTTACAAGTGTCACAAGCAGTGAAATATCCCTCAAAAGCCTTTACAATTCACAAAGTTTCCTCTTTCATAAATTGACTCGCAGTTGGTGCATTGGTACATCATCGTCCACTTCAATTTGCGAGAGATGATACTCCTTCCATTGATGCCATTGCTGAGTTCTTGAATTCACACACAACTATTCAAGATTTTGCGCTCTTTCAATGTACTTCCGTATTTTTAAAAACTAACTACATTCAAGAGGCAGTGCAAAAATTCGAGTCACACGACTGTGTTTTTGCTGCCAAGAGGTAAGACAGTCGTTATATTAATTATAGTAATATATATTATAATTTTTATATTAAATTTAGATCTCATTACCTGCGTTGGAAAATGGTTGACGGTTTCTTGGTACCTGCTGAATTTAATTTAACTTCCAGGCCAAGACGTCAGGACTGGAAGGGAGATATAGTTGAAACGGGAATGTTTTATTTTTCAAGAAGACGTCTGGTGGATATTGGTCTGCTACAAAATAATAGGTAAAAATATTTATTATCCACAAGTCAAAATAATGTTATACTATTTAAAATTTGTAGGTGCTCCATTGTGGAAATCGATGCCAATGACGGCCTGGAGATTGATTCGGGGCACGACCTCACCATGGCAAAATATATTTTAAGTAGTAGAACGAAAATTGATCTATAAAATTCTTTGCTATAATCTAGAGTTAAATAGTTTAACACTTAAAGTTTTGGGTTAGCTGATATTTAATGTCGAGTTCGTTCTTTTTGGATATATAATAGTTTCAGGATATTCTAAAATAGTCCACATGGTAAGAGTTAATTCTAGAAATTACTAAATTGCTTCGGATACTATTTACTTCGGGGCAATTACCATCGATGTAAAGCGACTGATTCGTCTGGTCAGGAGCCTTGGGAAATTGCTCGTTTCGGTGGGTTTCAGGATCAGGCAAGTTCGTCCGCACCGAGTTGAAAACAACGTGGTGCTACTGATATTCGTTGCACCTCCTCCTCGAGGTGCTTCTGAAGACGTATCCTTATCGGTGGCTTGCTCTTGATGCTTTTGGTCCTTGCTTAATGGCTGGGTTCTGGAGCTTGGACTTATTTGCGGTTCTTTGGAGAAGAAATTATTCAAGCCATTTTGGTTGAGTCCTTCCTCTTCGCATTCTTCCAACCTCATTTCCTTGCCGGACTGCTGACTGAAGCTGCAAGCGCATTTGGAAATGTGTCCCTGTTGTATCAACTGCCCCATTTGCACTGGGAACTGCTGCTGCTGGTTGTTCACGAACCTTGCACAATTGCAGTGTGGATAGGGATGGACTTTCATGCGGCAGTGGGACCACTGACTGCGGCTGGGCATTGGTTGGGCCTGACAGGGGTTAATGCCAGGACGAAAGTTGCCGCCGGGCGCAAAGCCAGTTTTTGAAAGGACAGGACGAAATGCGTGATGACTGACCTGATTGCTCGCAGGCATGCCGCCCTTGTTGCAGTGCCCGGGGAATCCCTGGGATGACTGGTGCTGCGGACTCGATACTGGACAGCAGAATGCGGAGCGGCTACAGCAGCGATAAGGATATCCATAGGGAGTTAGCAGACAGCGGCCCAAATTCTGAGGGGAGCAACAGGTTGTCTTTGACATTTGGCAGCCTTGTGGAGGCCTTGACAGACAGCAATTGCTGGTGCAGAAGGAGGAGCAAGATGCGTTGCTCGATACTGCACTTTGCAATTGCTGGCAAGGGGCCACAGAGATGCCAGACCTGGAACTCGCCTGAGGCAAGGCCACTAAGCTGATGGTAAAAAGGGGCGAAGGCGCCTGGCTGTTGTTTGGGAGCTGCGGTTGCTGCTCTTGCTGCTGTTCAATTTCTTGTGTTAGTGGCTGCGACTGCACTTGGAGACTGAAATTCTGAGCACCCCCAGCTTCTACTCGGGTTTCTTCGGCACTCGAAGAAGGATGCTGGATGTGAGGCACTGGCACTGCGGTTGGTACATAAACTGGCTGCGGTAGATTTGGAGTTGCTTGGACACCTTTTTCTAAGGAGGTATAATTATAATTATATTTAAAAATTAATATATGAATATTTCACTTAACCCATTGCTGGCATTACCTTCAAAACAGCTGTTATTGATTGATGCCATATCCACTTGGGAGCCCATCTCATCTGTCTGACATTCAGCATGGGAGCTCATCACTTGTGATACCGTCTCCAGCTGACAGCATTCGCTTTGGCTTTCACTATGATCCAGATACTCCATAATTTCATTTTGGGTCGAAGCATCCTTTACCACAGTAAAGGAGGGCCTGTTGGCCAGTATCCTGTCACCGATCTGTATAAACAGCGGCGTACTCCCAGCGTTCTGAATCTCATCCAGCGGTGTAATGCTCATGCTTATCTTGTCCATACTCAAGGCTGCTTCACTTTCGTCTGAACCCACATGGAGGTCATTGGTTTCTCTGGAATCCATGGTAGCCATGCTAACGCTGTGTTTCTTCCACTTCCTCGGCTTGACCCTCGGAGGCCATTTAGGAATGCGGCGTCTAGCGGGCAAAGTTCTGCCGGTTTCTGGATTGGTATCCAGCATTTTTGAACCAACCTGATCATCTTTGCCCACGATGATCAGAAAACAGCATGTGTCCTCCTCGTTGGCCTCAGATTCAATGGAAGAATTAGCGTTATTCGGAGCACCCATCATGTCCAACTTTTATTTGCCTTGAGTTTGGCAAATTTGCATTCAATTGATGTTATATTTTTCACAGCATTTTAGATGATTTTGGTAGCATAAATTTCGAAATAAGTTTTCTCAATGCCCTAGCGATGTGAGTTTCTAGTAACAATGGGTTACTTTCTGTTTGGAGATTTATAGTATTTAAAGAAATATTTATTAATATTAAAAATGTATTATTTTTGGCATAACAAGTTAACAATGAATGAATTTCTCATTCCACTGCTAATATTATGAGGTTAAATAAAGTCACTGCCACGATATTTGGTTGTTTTCCGTGTCAGTGTAAGAGCTAACATTAAACCTTTACCTGAATGTGAAAATTAATCCGACATTAAGAAATCAAACCTAATTTAGTCTCTAATATCTGTATGTAGCAATCCAATTTTGTCCATTCAAATACAAATTTCAACAAAATCAGGTAAATTATAATGCACAAAATTTAAAAGTCGGCTTGTTGAAGATGTTCTGCACGGAGAGCTGTGAGCATGGCTGCAATGCAACGTCTTCGGGAAAGCTAATCTCTGGCAATGGGACGCCAACCCAGACGCAACAGCAAGGACAGCAACAATTCAGCATGTGCTATGCTCCACTGTCGGTGCAGGCGCAGGAGCTGGGTGGCAAGTGCGAGGCAGAGCCGCCCAGGGTGGGAATGTGTTTGGTCACCGAGGGACCCGAGGGTCTCAGGTAGGAATCGGACCTTTACTGAAAATATTGGTGATATATATTACCAAGAAAGGATCATAGATCCAAGATCATAGATTCTAGATCCTAGAGTCTAAATTTTTAGTTAAAGAACACGTTTCTCTAAAATTACCTTTTCAGCATTGACTGCAATGTTCCCTTGCCCAATTCCTTCAATTTGGACGAATACAGAAAGCAGATGGTCTGCTCCTGCGGCCCGTCTGTGAATAGCGGTGGCTACATTGATAGCTTCTGTCTACCGACCTCATCAGCAACTGCTACTCTCAATCCCATCCAGACGCAGGCCTGCAGCTTTCAGTGCCAGTGTTGTGCCGTCGAAGCTCCCTCCTCCTCAGGGTTCGACGCGAGATTAAAGCAGACCACAACTGCTCCATCATTAGGACCTTGTCCAATGCCCAATCTTGTGACGAGAACTTCCAGACCAGAGCAGACGATGACGGTAAACCAGAAGGTTTCTCCAGGATCGGCCGTAGGGCCGCAGATCTTATATTTGGCTGCCCCCACCTCGCCCGTGCCTGAGACAGAAGCCAATTGCTATCCGCCAGACCAGCAGCTACCAGCTTACATATACAGTATGATTCCGGTGCAGTGCATCTCCCAAGTCTGGAGCCCGCAGGCCATCAATCTGGTGCCAGTGGGTGCGCCAGTGCCTCAGCCGCAGCTTCTACCGCACCAGCAGCTTGTGACGAATCCTGCACAGAATTCGCAGCTGCCGACGCAGCAGTTGTTGCGCTACGACCTACCCCTTTCTCGCCTGGTAGCGGAGCTCCGACGGGAGCGGGACAGGCCCTGTTGCGAGTCCACGACTCCGGTACCACTGGCTTTCCAGCTATATGCACCCGCTCAACCGGTGACTTTTTATGACCCCCCAGAATCCGCGGTTAATCCAAGTCTGGCCAAGGTCGAGGTTCCTGCTGCAATGCCTTCACCCGATCCGATGTCAGTTCCCATTGCTCCACAATCAGTATCGTCAGCACCGCCAACTCCACCGCCGACGGCGTCTGAACCGGCCCGATCCACCAGAACCCGGTCAGACAGCCCAAAGTGTAGCCGTTCCTTCCAGCGCAGCAAAGAAAAATGGGACAACAATGGAGCTGGAAACATGGCATGCATGAAATGTGGCAATTGCTGGCATTGTCCCCGATGCAGTTGCGGCGCCAATTGCTTCTGGCATCCCGGCTTGGTGCGTACCCCGCCAAGGGACAATAGGTAGTATTGGCACAAATCAAATTATTGGAATTAAAAACGAAAAAAAAACTGATATTTAAAATTATTAAATATTTCTAAAAATCGCAACTAAAGTAGAAGAGTTTGCAGTGTCTTGAAGAGATTAAAGTTAAAGGTTAGAAAGGAAGAATTATATTATATATAATTATATTTTATTTATTTTATTATATATTTGGGGAATTGATAAACAAAGCAGTTTATTTTATTATTTATATATCTATATTTAAACATATACATATCTCTTATAGAAAAAAAATACTATTCAGACCGCAAGGGCCCCATTTTATTTGTCATAAACATTTTTAAGTCATCACTTTAAAGTTAGTTTTAAAAATTCCACAGACTAAAATCACAAATGAGCAGTTTAGACCTTTTAAAGATGCTTTTTCGTATCTCTAGGCACGTCTATTCATATAGTTTGCGGCATAATTGGCCATAACAGATCTAATTTCCAGGTCATGGCTGCTTTGACCTCCCGGACCAATGTGTGGGTTTCCCGGAAACTGCAAGTACTCGGCTGGAGGTGGCGCACTTGGAGGCGGAGGGTCCCTGACTGGGACAGCATATGGCTCCGAGCGGTGGTCAGTGGTGAGGCGGCGATGTCGAATTTTCCTAGACGATAAAGAAGACTCATCTAGGGTCTTGGTGCTGGTAGGACAGAACGGTGGTGGCGGCTGCAAGACTCGGTGTGGCATTTCGAGGGCAGACCTAACCATTCCAGCATGGGTTTCCGCAGGATTGGGTGGCATCTGTTCGTGATAAGGCTGCATGGCATGTTGATGCACATTCATATCCTGGTAAGCAGGTGAATATACATAGGCTGGCGGATGGTACAGCAACGTATGTTGTTGGTTTACCATTTGCTGGTGCTGAGTATATTGGTCCTGGCTTGGCTGGACTTCAGTTTGAATATATTGCCCTGGAGGGGCCTCCATTTCTTGGAAGTGAGGTTGCTGATATTGAGATTGTTGGTGCTGCTGCTGATGCTGCCATGACCAAGCCAGAGCCTTCTCCTTCTGCTGCCGCTGCTGGTCAGCAATTCTCAGCTCCAGAGTCTTGAGATCGGTTCTCAAATGTCGAAGCAGCTGCTCCTTTTCTGACCTTAGCTTCTCCTCCAGCTTTCTGCTTTGTTCAATTTTGAACAGAAACACGCGCTTCTCCTCCGCATGGCGGCGTTCACAGGCAAGCCGCTCCTCTTGGATTTTCTTCAGGGATTTGCCATAATGATGCAGTTGCTCCTCCTCGCGGCACTTGATACGCTGGTACATTATCCTCATTTCTTGAATTTGGTTTTCTATATTGTACTGATGCTGATGGTAGACCATCAGCTGATGCTGCTGATGCTGTTGCTGTTGCGTGTACAGGTATTGCTGCTGAAGATGCAACTGCTGCTCGTGGTAGGCTTGATCAGCGTAGTTCTCTACACTGGCGGGGTTCCACTGATGGTCTATTTCGGGGGGGAATGTCTCAAGAAATTGGGGTTGCCTTAGGTTTTGGTTGATTCGATCATCGGCATTGTTATTGCAACTGCTGGATTGAAGTAGGTTCTCTCTTAAGGTGGCCGGCTGGACGATGTGATGTATTAGTTGCTGGCGGAGAGCCGAGTTTGTTGATTGTCCTTCCGGATCAAGGGACATGGGTGCTGCTCTAGTGGAGTTATCGACGGGTACTTCGGCCGCCACTAATTGTGGCTGAAGCTCGTTCTCACACTGAGGTAAATAAATGATTGTCTCTGGGTTCTGAAACTGAGATTGCAGTGGATCTTCCTGGTTATCCGGCAACTGTGGATTCTGCTCCTGCTCCTGAATACGCACCACGCTTTCTTCTTCGGTTTGATTGCAATCACTGCTGACATTCATGAGTGGAATCTCACTGTAATTTACTGGGACTTCCGGCTCTTTTTCGACTTTGCATGGAAACTGGAGCAGCGAGTTGAAGTCCAATATTTTGCGGTCTGGCTTGTGCCAGCGCAAATATGGATAGTGCTGTAGTCTTGAAGTGTTTGTTATTATAACACTTTGGCGCTGGCTTTGAAGGATCTTTCGGTTTCTTTCCTCCAGCGCCTCTTTTTCTACGACTTCTTTCTTAACCAAATCAAACAATATATTACTGATCTCTTGTTCATCGGGCAGTTGATTTTTAAGTCCTTTTTCCACCTGAAAATTGTGCATATTTTGGGGCAAACCGCTGGAATCTTGAAGTTCTCCGTGTACTTCATCAGTGGGTTCCTCTTCACGTTTGATGGCCACATTCCCCTCGCTCAATTCTGATCCATCCAACGCCTGCTCGGAGTTCGACTGATCAATCGCTTGAGCCTTCTTCATCTGCTCTGCTACGATTCGAGGACGTCCTGAGCCGACAGGAAACTTGAGCATTCGTAGGTGATACTCCCGATTCTTGGCGTATCTGCTAAGGGTTCGTGTTCGCTGATGAAGTTCACTGCGGGCCAGCTCCTTGGGTATGAAAAGCAGTTCATTAGAGTAGATGCTGGCTCTGCGCTTCTTGGTTTCTGCTCTGAAAAAGTATATATTTACAATAATTATAATTAATTCTTTCGAGAAGATTGGGAATACCTACATGGATAGCGAATGCCGCTCTTCCAGAACGAGGGGTCTGTTTATATCCTCCCCTGAAGCTTCATTCTTCTCAGGATTCTTGGGTTCAGCACAATGTTGGTTATCCTTTGTGTCGTTACTTTCCTTTACCTCCTTCAGCAACTGGGGATCCACTTTCTTTTTTTCACTGTCACTTTGAATAAGCTCCTTATTAGTGTCCTTATGTTCTTGTGCTGAATTCAAAGCTCTTTATGCAAAAAATTAACTATGAAAAATACGTTTCAATTATATATTTTACGTTGCAGCCATACCCTTCGATTGCCGGCTGGTGTTCACTCATCCGTCGAGCCTCAGAATCGGTGAGAACCTCGGATTCTGATTCGGACACGACCATGTCGTGCCAAGAACTGCCGGTGGGCAGTCTTTGCTTCCCTTATTATACGTGAAATTTGTATACAAAAGCCTAGTTACTGGCTGGCTGTGGTATCGAGTGGCATGTCGCCTAGTCTTACGGTTTACAGGATATCGGGTGTAATTACGGCTCTCTGTAAATATAAAGTTAATAAGAAAATTAAGTGTTTATTAAAAAAGTTCGCAATAAGTGACTGTGGACCCTAAGGAAATAGTATCTTGTGAGATGGTGTGTCGTATAGCAGAAACCCCTCGGGGTCTGGCATATAAAGATTTTTCGTCAATAATTGCAAATAAAGCTGCCTAAAAAATAGCTTAGTTTATTTATTTTCTTATTTTTCAGTAAGTAATTAAGAAAATATTCCAATTAATTTATGGTCGCACTGTTGCAAAAGCTAATTGTAATTAATCATTTAACTTATTATGTCTTATAATGTGATGATAAAACTTTCTGTATGTTTTTTTTAAGTTTATTTGATTCATATATTCGGGTCGTATACTTTTCTTGTTTTATTCTTTGGTCTTTCAAATTAATGCACAACGTTTTGGGATTTAAGTTACTCATAACCAAAACATCTAAAATGATATATGAACTTGCTTACTCGTCTTCTGGATTAGGCTGACCCTCAGGAGACAAGTCGAATTTCCTGATATCAAAGCCCGGCATAATTTGAATATCTATTTGTAAACACGAATCGAACTAATAACAAACAAATCTCTTTTAGTTGATTGCCCCTTTCCCAGGTTTCCCCACAGCTTCGATTTCAGTTTAGGAGGTCCGGCGGCGTCGCGACGAAATCCAATACCACCGATGAAGAGCCGACCGAGTGTCGAGTTGCACATCCGAAAAGTGAATGAATGCAAATGAAATTTGCTAATAATACGAGAATTACATGGCCCGCGGGGCGATAACAACGGCGGCGGCCCCACAAGCTCCTATCCGGCAATTATGGGGCATTGAAGGGGCTGGCAGAGCGTTGGCCGCCGCTTCTCCCAATAGATATCGCCGGGAATCTAAACTCACCCTCCCACATAAGCTAG
Organism: Drosophila kikkawai; assembly: GCF_030179895.1. Lineage (NCBI taxonomy): Eukaryota > Metazoa > Arthropoda > Insecta > Diptera > Drosophilidae > Drosophila > Drosophila kikkawai. Next base: position 11,094,276 of record NC_091730.1, read on the forward strand.
GCTAACCTGGGTGAACGCACTAAGGACACGTCAGTGGCGCTCATGTGACGTGGCCACGTACAATTCAATTCCTTCACTTATAACTGGAAGTGTAACTTTATTTTTATGCCACGAGCTGCCTGAATTGCTCCTGCATATCGAAGGATATATTAATGGACAAGGCGGTTGAATGCGATAGTGTCTTGGCTTTTAATTACTGATTTCATAGGCATAGTTATTAAAGGCAGTTGGCTATAGTATCTAGATATAAAGTTTTATTTTTTAGTTGTTCCTTTGACCAGACAATATTAAAAGCCTCTTAAGAATTGACTTTTATCGTTTAAATAAATAGTTTTTTATTTTATATAATTTTTTTTTATATATTTTTTATATTTAAATAATTTAGCTTATTGTTCCTTTATTAATATATCCAATAAAAGTTTCAGTTTTATATTTTATATTTATATTTTGAGATGTTCCTTTGACCAGACAATATTAATAGCCTCTTAAGAGTTGACTTTTATCGTTAAAATAAATAAGTTTTGAATAAGTAACAAAACTATAAATAAATAAAATACTGAAAGACATTATTAAAATATATTTACAGACCCGTAAAATAAAATGGCAAGCTTAATTTATTACTTTTAAGATGAAATATTATTGATAATTTTTCCCATTTCAGGCAAGACATAAATACACAAAAATGTCTTTAATTGTTAATATAGGTAAGTTTTTAAACCTTTTCAGCAAGCTGTACCTTATTAAAAAGGCTCCCATGACTATATTTAATAAATAAATATTAATAAAAACAACCACAGCAATGATTTCAAATTATATGCTCTGCGCGCCGTTGACTCTTGTGAACCGATTCACTGAAAAACTGGTTCGTTTCATCGATAAAATGGTGGTTGATGAACCAATTTATGAATTATCGAAGTTTTTCCATCGTTAGAAAAACCTACAAAACAGCTGCCTGAATATCCAGAATTTGTTTTCATTTTGCACATTATTAAATTCACTTTGATAATGGATAAACTAACGACAATTAGTGCAACGCTATTCATGGCCGCCGATGTTTTTGCTATCGTGAGCCTGGCCCTACCGGATTGGATAATCACAGAGTCCGGAACTGGTAAGAGCACGGAAGTGTCCCAAAGTCTCAACGTTGGCATTTACCTAAATCTTTAACTCTTCTTCAGGTGACATCCGGCTGGGCCTTATGTGGACCTGCATGACTCTGTATAACCGGCCACAGGTGTGCTACACCCCCGATCTGCAGCCCGAGTGGCTAGTCGCCCTGATTTGCATATTCCTAGGCTGTATTTGTGTGACCACCACCGTCATTCTTCTGGCCTCTTCCTCCTGCAATCGAAATGTGATCCCCTACGCCCGCTGGGTGGGATTCACGGCCATGGTGCTGTTCTGCATGGCGGCGGTTGTCTTCCCTCTGGGCTTCCACATCGAGGAGATTGGCGGTCAGGCCTACCAGCTGCCCAATACCTTCAAGATCGGCATTTCGTACATTATGTTTGTGCTGGCTTTGTGGATTACGGTGGTGTCGGAGCTGTTTGCCGGAAAGGTCTGTCTGCCGCACTTCTAGAGGCGCGAGGATGGCTTTCCTGGCTTCCTGATATCGTTTGCAGTTTGCTCTGTGATTTGTTATACCTTCTGTTTCTCCCTGATTTCCCTAGCCCTGGATTCTCTAGAGTCCAAGCCCAACTCGAAGTCCCCCTAGCAATTAAGAACTTTTAGTTGTAAAGCTCCAATAGAAAGGACTCATGTCTGAAGATTTTCACTCACTCGGAACTCGTTCTGACCAAAAGATAGTACAATTTTATTTACAAGCAGGAGCTATACGGCAAGAATCTCTGTCTTGCATACCTACTCAAAGCGTCCCTAGATTTAAGATGCCGTACTTTATGTTTCTATAAGTATTCAGTTGTATTTTAAACAGGATTCACTCACTAAAATATAGGTATTCTTTAGAAAAACCTTTCTAAGCGGACACTTTATCTTGCAATAATTTAGATTGGTATAAGCTCGAATTTTATTTAAGGTTTTGTATTCATTAAAATATATATAGCTTAAGACATACAAGCTAAAACACACGATTTTATCTTGTTTTTAATATTTTAGAAGTATATAATTTTTGAGAAATAATTTAGCAAGAGCACGCGAATATCTTTGAACACTGTCACTGGCAAGGCCGCGACGGCAACTGAAAGGCAGAGACAGAGCTGAGTAGGAAACTCAGCGGAGACTCGGGGACTTGCGCCTGCGTTGTGTTTATGTATACATGGTCAGGGCTATCCGAGATCCGAGAATGCTGACCAAGCTCCTGGGCGAAGAAATTCTAACAAGGGCTGCGATATATGTATGTACATAATGTAAAGCGGAGCGGCTGGAGAACATTGCTGACCTCATCAAACATTAAAGATCGCGCGGGCCGGGTACGTTATCGGTTCTGCATTGCTTACAGAATTCTGTTTGAAAACTGAGAAGCGCACAAGCACTTTACTTCTCTTTTTCACCAGACGACCATATAATAAATGTCCTCAAAATATTTTGAGTACTGAAACATGATACGGTAGAAACTCATGGAGGAGAATTTTTATTTATACATAAATACCACGCATTATTTATTGTGAAACCAGAAACAAAAATATTAAATTTTATAATAAATGTGTGGATAATTAAAGGGAACTTGTATTTAAAAAAATTGTTTAAACAATTGATCGAAGGCTGAGAACCCAATCAACCTATAATGATCACCAAAAATACGACTTACTTTACTTATTAAAGCCTGCAAGAACATAGAAAGGACAAAAAAAAAATAAACGAAAAGGGTTATTCAGTTTATTTGTTTTCATTTTTCCAATTATTTTCCCCGCTTGGAAAACATCTTACTAAAATCTTAAAACCCTCTACAAGGTTATAAAAATCAAGAACAATAAATACAACAAAGTCATTTGAATTAATCATTTGTAATATCTTATGTGTTTCCTTTATTTATCATTTAATATTCAATTAAATCGTTTAATAATATCAAATATTGTTCAAACTACTCTTAAAGCTCCTGCAGCGGGTTCAGGGTTCAGGTCTGTTTGTAAACATTTCATTTAAATATGGTTTTGTATTCAAAAACAGTGTCAAAATATTGATAGTTCCGTTGAAATCCATCGTCGAAGCAGGTCAGTTTTCGTAGAGGAGGTATTGTGTGTAGTTTGTTGGGATATGTTAAGGTACACAGGATGCTGCTGTTGAGCTTTGATTTTTGATTCTTAAAAATTAGTTCGCTTTGGTGGCTTCTTTCTTATAAATTTATATACACACATACATATATCGAAATATGATGCCGTGAATAGTTTAGTAACAGTAAAAAACGTTTGAGTAAAAAAATATATAGAGTTTTAATTGATTCTTCTCAAAGAATTTAACTAGTGTTGCTTGAAAAAATAGTACATTTTTAACGAATTAACTTAGATAGTGCTCGACTGGGAGAGAGGGAAAGGGTAGGTAATTTTAAAATTTTTAAAATAAAATTATATAGACAGCCTCGGATTAAATTTGAAAAAAAAAAAACAACAGGGCGGCTAGTAACAAACGGATATGTTTTTGGCTATATTTAAATGTTGGTTAATTTTTGGACTAGGGTGGGCTAAATTGCATTTCTTTGTCTACCATATATTTAATTCGAATCGTATATAATTATTCGCTGTTTAAGTGATGGCTACGCATAAGATTAGCTAACAAATTGTACGAAATAGTCAATAACATTTATATTCTACTAACTAACTAAAAAACAAACCTTTTGCTAACAAATACTTAACATGTGCGCGTTTTTGTGTGTGATGAGCAACGTATTTTAAATGCTTGCAAATTTATTACAACTAAATGAAAAGCTCAAAATAAATAAGAAGATGCTTCGGAGTGACTTTTGGCCTACGCTTGGTGTACATGATCATAAATATCCATTAAATAGTATCAACAGCAATTGGATGATTTACAATTTCCCATCGAATGGTGTCTTTACAAAGTAGGTGACTAGATTGCCCTTGCCCTTGACATAGGTCAGGCCTCGGCACTCGCATTCGTAGCCGGCGGCCATTAATATTTTCGCCGTATTTTCTGTAGTCTGTAAACAAATAAAAATTTATGTTTATAAAAATTATTTAATTTAAATAATTTTCCATTTTCTAAACTTTGAATTTCTAGGAAATAGGATTTTCTTCATCACTCACCTGTAGCCGTCCCATCACGCCGCAGGAGTCCATGCGTGAGGCCACATTGACTGTGTTACTCCAGATATCATATTGTGGCTTTTGAGCGCCAATCACGCCAGCAATCACTGGACCATGATTGAGCCCGATGCGGAGGCGGAAGCGTTGGAATGACTCCCGATTTATCGAATCCAATATGGACATCAAAGCAATCGCAAACTCGACCAGTATGACCACGTTGTGCTCCTCCGTGCGCTTCTCGTCCTGCGGGCAAAAAGAACACGGTGAATTGCGTTAGTCCCGATACAATTTAGTCCTTATTTCCCCCGTTTTTCTAGAAACCAATTGTGCCAGCTAATCCCACTACCACACCCACTCCCACTCCCACCGTTCGACCCTCATTTGGCGACCCTTTTTTTTATCGCCTCCTTCCTCTGGCCTTTGTGGGGGCCAATGTGATTTGATTTTCCTTTTTGTTTGGTAGTTGTAAAAATTTAATTAAAGTGCTAAGCAGCGATTAAAAGGCATTTGAACAGTAAATAACATTCGGTCGGTTGGGATTTCGCTGGAGATTACAGAGGGAAAAGGTTGGAATTTAAGTTAAATTCCGAAATTGGGAGGCGAGTAGGAGCATTTAATTTCAAGCTGATAATGTTAGCCAATTTATCATCGCTCTTTTAAAATGTGGCTACTTTAAGGCAGACATTTTTTAGGACTTACCGCAAAACTACGTGACTAGATTGGGCAACCGAGTCAGGATTGTCAATGTTGTTATTTACAGGATTAGTTAAATGAAAGCATTGAAGAAACAGGCATTAGACAAGATAGAAACAGACAAAGAGCACAGGAAAATTCCCAAGAAGCTCCACTTACCGTAGCCCCATCTTCCTTGCCAGGTCTCAGGCCCGAGGCACACATGTAAGTGCTGGCTATGGTCTTTATCTTCTCAATTCCACTGAACTTGGGCTTCAACAGCAACTGGAAATGGGATTTGTTTTGTTAATAATTTCAGAAAAAATATTCCAGATTTTTATTACCTTATCGAAATCACAAATAATCTCGTTCAACAGGCGCAGGCACTCCAGGCCCTGCTTGTTCACATCCGTCTCGTCGTAAAATTCCTTGTAGTTGGGAATGGAGGCGAACATCACGGCCACGCACGAGTAGCTCTCATGGTAGAGCTCCGTGGAGCGTTCCAGATGCAGGAAATGGGTGGCCACGTGGGCCGGCAGGATATTCTCCAGCAGAATCTGCAAATCAGGTGAGCGGTTTTAATTAACATCGAATTGCTTTTATTGACTGAGTCTTGCCTTATTGATGCCCCGCATGGTCTCCACCTCCTCCTGCTCGACCTTGAGTTTGGCCTTCCACAGGAAATCTGTGCGAGCCACATACTCGCCCTGGCGATCCAGGGTGTGCAGCACCAGAATGATGACCAGGAGCAGCAGAAAGCCCTTGATCTCGAGTGGTAAACTAAAATAAAGAAACAATTTAGTAATTTTTTAGAGGTTTGAAGCCTTGTCACTCACCCATGTTCGATGTTTGTATTGTATTTGTCATTATATTTCTGAAAGAGATCGCTGTAACCAAGCACTGTGACCTGTCCAATGAGGGCCACCAACATGGCAATCAGCTTCAGGATGAATCCGGATCTCAAGAAAGCCGATATCGCTGCCAGACTGATGGCACAGCAATACAGGAAAACGGGGGCAATGGGTATGGCACGGCCTATTTCCCAAGGCTGAATATCCTCAAACAGGGTGGCGTTGTTGAATTCACTCGAAGAATTGCTGGCCAATTCGGTGGCATTCGATGGCTCAATGTGATCCTGCTCGGGTGTTGTGAAGTAAATCTAAAAGATACAATTAAAGATAAGAATACGATGATAACTAAATTCTTTTATGTTTTAAATAATTTTATGTTACTTTCATTAAAATAATACTTAATTACAAATAAAGCAGCCAAACTTACCACACTAAACACCGCACAGGAGGAAATCAGAATGTTGACTATGACAAACATGGCCAGGCGCAAATAGCGACTGCTGGCCACCACCTGACCAGGCCCATTGCGCTCCGTCGACGAGGCGTGGACATCCGGCACGGACATGTTGCTCAGATACAGGAACAGCGCCAGGGACACGAAGCTGGCCAAGAGGGAGCCAAGCAGGGCCAGGTTTCTGGTTTCCACGGCAGATAGAGGACGGAAAAGAAGGGCCAAGGGTGAGTCGACGGGCTCGTTAATGCAAGTTGATCTCACCTACAATTCGATTACAATCAGCTGGACGATGGCCAGCGAGAGGAACAGGACGAAGGCGCATATCAGGTCGAAGCGGAAGTGCGTATCCGGCTGGGCGCGGTACATGGCCTCCCGAGGCGTGTTGCGGTACCACATGGTGAACGGCTTTAGCTCCGTGGGCGGTCCGAAGAAATTAAAATTGAAACATTTACGCTCGGGCGGCAGTAAATTTGATTCAATCATGGCGATGCTCTGCAGCCAGCAAATGGGGGGGAGAAATGAAAAGGACACATTATAGTAGAGTTTGCCTTAGGACGTAAATACTTATTTATAGTAGACATTGTTTACATAAATTTATATTTTATTAAGTAAAGAAATTTTTGCTTTTGGCTTTAACTTGTCACTACTGGCCAAAAATAAATTCTTTAATATAGTTAAAAATTCTTAAAATAGTATTTGTTTTGAAAAATATTTAAAATTTACGTTTTTATCACCTTTTGTTTTATTTTCCATTAAAGCTAATCTTGTACATTTATCAAGAGTCCACTGTTTATAGCCTATAACCTAAGCAATTTTAAGGAAATTCTCTTTGCATCGCCCTATCAAATTTGCTGATATTTTCCTTAGCCTTTAAAATTTGATTTCCCATACTCCAGCCTCCTAAACCAAACCCATCAACCGATTCCATTCAATTTCCAACTTACCGCCAGCCCGATGTTCTTCACCAGCTTGGACTCGGCTATATTGGCAAAGGGTCTATCTGCGCCCCAGCACTCCACATATTTGGTCATCTTCGACGAGGGACGATTACGGGTGACATGACCTGGAAGGGTAAACAAGTTATTTTATTAAAGTTTATGAGCAACAAAGATGAAATTGAATTTGAAGATATCTGTACAACAAATTTATATCGTAAATACAACACATTTACATGAAATATGTGCTCTTAGAAAATTTATATTTATTTATATATTTATAAATATTTTAAGAGTTTTTAATTAAACTGTAGATTACAGTAATATAAGTAAAAATATCAAGGCAGCAGCCTCATAAGAAACTCATAACAAAAAGGGCTGAAGATTGCTACACAACATTGTGATATTTTTTATACGAGCCGAACAGATATTCCAAATGTTTTTGTCTCTTTACGGCATCCTTGTGGTCCAGTACGATCTCATTAATAATGAAAAATCTGTCGCAAATCGCTTGGCTTATTACACCCCAAAAAAGCTGCAGAGTTTTCACAGTTCAGCTAGTTGGGGACAGACGACAAGCTCATTAAAAGTCACCCATTCGCATTAAAAATGCCATAAAAGTGACTGTGCCACATGCCGCACACACAGCACACTCGATGTCCTTGCAAATTAAAACTCATAAACCAGGACAAAACCTCATGGCTTCACGTGCAATACTCGTCATACCCCCGATACCTCAATTCCACCATAACCATCACTGCCACCATCCAAAAATATGCCACTAAAAGGGCCACCGAAGCCCAGCTGGCTGTCAAAGGAGCTTAATTGCCTCGGTTCTGGTCCACCGTCCTCGATGTTCGTGCTCCGTGCTCGGTCCATGGCCATGGCTAAAGTTATCACAAAGGCCAATCCGCAAACAAATGCAAGACTGCGATAAATTTACGATGCAAAAGTTGCCCGGCCAACGATAAAATTATGCATAACCTGGGCTCATTTGTGAAAGTGATTTTCAACTGTTGCGCTTTGCAAGGGGGGCAACTTACCCGCATGGCTGCGGAAACTTTCGCCGCTGTGGATGGACAGCTTGCGTCCCTCGATGAAGGCTCCGGAGGAGCGGCGTCTGTCGGCGAAGGACATCAGACCTGGTGGGGGGGAAAATATGTAAGTAAAGGAGGTGGAGAGGGTGTAACATAAAAATAAAAAGCAATCATCGCCGGCAACGCTGAAGTGTTAATGCCCTTTACAGGTCCTGATTGATGGCTTCTGGTGTTAATTATTCTGTCGAAGTTTCCTTCTGTGACATTTCAATTTGTAATTAAATTGCTACAACAGCTGATTACTATGGCTTCTGAAACTTTATTCAGGTTAATTTTTCTTTAATATTTCTTTATGGATTTTTATTTGTACTTAATCTTTTTTTTTATAAATTTTTTGAAAGGATTAACTACTGTTTCACAAAGCCCATTGGATTTCTCACCTTGCACCGACAACTTTCTGCGAGATCGCTCTGGGGCCTCGGCCACTGTCAGGCTGTTGCTGGCCGAGGATGCTCCGGCTGGAGCTGCTGCCGTTGGTGTGACACTGGCCGGGTTAGAGGACGGAGCCGGGGTTCCACTATTGGAAATTCCGCTCTCCGATCCACTCATGCTAAGCAGATCCTCCGCAGGGAGGGAGAGGGCAGCTGACTTGGCCGCCGATTCTGAGGCGGCGGAATCCCCACTACCACGGTGGGCGCCATTGGGTTTCATCTCCTGGCTATTGTCCTTGTTGTCCTGGTCCTTGACCATCAATGGTTCTGTGACTGCCGTTGCCTCGTCGGCCTCATCCTCCTCCTCGGACAACTCCTTGATGGACATGGAGGCGGCCGAGGCAAGGGGGGCGTGCAGAGGAGCCTCCTGGCTGTTGGTCGAAGTGGGTGACATTTTCTCGTCAGTGATAAGCGGTGGAGGTGGATCCACTGTTACCGGGAGTAACTTCTCGGTGGCGTCGACGGTATCATGGGAGTGGTCCACATCCTTGACCTCGTCCGTGGGACTGGGATCGTTGTGCTCGATGCACTCCACCACGCGTGGAACGCTGTAGGTGTAAGCTGGTTTAGGGGGCACGATGAGATAGGTTTCTATCTTGTGGTCCGCCAAATAGGCATCCCGGTTGCCGCCCTCGCCCTGCTCCACCTCGAATTTCTCGCCCAGGAAGTCCAGAGTCTGCTTGGTGATGTGAACGCGGCTGCAGAAAGAACGCAAACATAGATGACGATTGGAAAGTTAAGGTATGATGATGATGAATGCTTGTGCGGGTGGCACATGGGGCGTATGAGTAATCTACTTTTATTTTCATTTCTTCGGTTTTTTGGATGTCTTGCACAACTACACCGAGATAAAAATTGTGAAAAAAAAAGATAAAACCTGTAAATAAGTCTATATTTTAATATTTAAAAAATAGTATTAAAATTTGCAATTCATTTGGTACTATTATAATCATATGATATTAAAAAAGTTTAATTCAATTTAAGAAGAAATGAAATCCATTTAAAAATATATCATAAAATTGGTAAAACTTAAAAAAATATTCATATTTATACAGGTCAAAACTAATTTCATATTTCTATTATAAACACAATTCTTTTAATATTTTAAGTATTTTATGGCAAGTGGAATTTTATATTTCCCCACTATTTTCTCTTGGTGTACACACACTCAGGTTTATGTAAAATAATTTAGGCGTCTCCCGTCTCTATGTCTACTCCCATTTATCTGTTTCCTACGTAATTTTGTTTATATTTCGGCTCAGGGAAAGCGCAATTCGTGCGTGAAGCCCTAGTCGAGGCGTCTGAGCGTTTTCCGGCTCATTGAGTATAGCATTTCCATTCAATTCAAAATAATTGAAGTCTTCGTATGTGACCGCAGGTAAGATAAAAGAAAACATTTCAACATTCTCAGCTAGCATTCATCTGAAGGACTCCAGCGTGACTTAAGTACGCGAAATGAATAAACCAAAAGGAAATTTGTTTGTTTGTGCATAAAAGTTAAACTGTTCTGGGAATTGGAAGGCGGGGAAGGTAGAGAGTTTTAGACTTTGGCATTTGCAAAGCCAACATTAGGAATTTCCCGGAATTAAGCTGAGCGGAAACATATTTAAAATTTAATTAGACAAAAAGGTGACCTAGAGCAATGAACATATAAATTTCGCTTTAAGCTTAATGCCAATTTTTTATGTTGTATCTTAAACAACATTTTAATAAAGAATTAATTATGGTTTTCTATCTTTAAAAATGGTTTGATATTTGAAATTAAATTCCTCATACTTTTATAAAATTTAATTAAGCCTCAACCTTTGTGGATATATCATTGACATATGTAGGAATTCCCTAATTTGTAAATTCTTTGTCAACTTTGGTTCCTTATATTTTTTGCTGCAGCTCTTCGTAACCTTAACCTTTGCTGTTGGGTGTTATGCTGACTTGAACTGAAGCCCGTTTAATTGCGGCTACACCGAGGCTAATTTAAATTGCCATTACGACTGCTTGACTCGCTTTGTGCCACCACCGCCATTAGAAAAAGCACCATGGCCTCTCTGTTCCCCCTCCCCGATTCCCACCCGTGGGTTCCGCGTTTTGTTTATTTATTTTTGTTCGCCTCGCTCGTCATCGTTGTCGTTGTCAGTCGTACAAGCATAATGGCGAAATGAGGGAAAACACTCGCCTACACAAAACAAAATTGTAAAGGTCACTGAAATACTTCTAATAATAAATTTTATTATAATTTGTAAGAAAGTTATCTTAGGCTTTTTTATTCTATTAGATTAAAAACTGTTCTTTTTTTGGGTATTTGATTAAAGAAAATTAAATTCTTTACGGAAATTGTAATACTTATAAATGTATAACTCACATATTTATACAAAATGCTATAAAGATCTCTACTAGAATTTTTAAAAACCTTTATAAGATATATAAAATTATACAGCAGATATATTTTTATGGGTTGTTGAAAACCTAGTAATTTCTAGAATACCCTGATATATATATTATATTTTATATATTTTTATAAATGTTCGTATTTATAATGTGATTATAATGACTCTGCTAGTCTAATCCTTTTTTTTTTCTATAAAATATAAATATAAAAAATCAGAGATATGTGAAATAGTGTCATATGTCAATAAAATAATGTATTCCTATAAAAAATCACCAAGTTAAATCATTATGAATGAATCATATATGAATGAATGACCAATTTGGATTAAATTTTTCTGCGAGTGCACACAGACACTTACCCGGCTACACCGCCGCTCTCCATGTGGTTGGCCAATGTAACATCGTCGCTCCAAACATCAAATTGCCACTTTCGTAGGCCAAGGACGCCGCAGAGAACGTTGCCCGTGTGGATGCCAATTCGCATGTCGACGTTTATGCCGGTCGCCTCACGCACGTGTCTGTTGGAGTAAGCGAAGGGCAAACAATGAGTGGAGCACAAAGCAGCGCCTCGCGCATATGTATTATTAAGGATATACGAGTAGGTACACAACTGCAGGCTAGTTGTGCCGTCGTCGTATTAACAATTTTATGGGCCATAAAGCACAAGCGGACCAGGTCGACTCCGGACCGATGGACGACTATTATACGGGTGGGAATAGAGGTGGGACTATCACAAAAGGTGTACATAGAAAAACTAGGATTAAGTTGGGATTGTATATTATCTAAAATCCCTGTTTTTGTTTTACAAAAGTTGAACTAATATATTTTCCTTTTTTAAGGCACATTAAACATATAACAAAATATTATCAATAAGATATAATTTTTAAAATATATTCTGGCTAAAATGTTTGTTTTTAATAAAAGCAACTTATTTTCTAAAGTTTCTTTAAGAATTTAAACAAATTCTTATTTAAAAAAGGTTACAACAAATCTCTTCAGTGTGTCCCTAGTGTTTCCTTTGCAGGAACTTTTGTTCCTGGATAGCCATTTCCACAGCAAGGACCTCGCAAACTGAAGGCTGGCCAACAAGAGTTCTTGAGTTATTAACGTTAAGCAGCATTTTCTGTTGGCCTGAATGCCGTCGGGGTCAAATGAGCCGCATCGAAGGCCAAATCACTGGGGAACCCTTCGGGGTTTTATTTGCTTTGGCCCTTCCTGGTCATTTTCTAAGCAGTGGGAGATATGGATATGGCCGCAAACGCCGTAAAAGGTATTGGATTTTTGTATCCGGATTTTGGGATTGTGAATTTCTAAGTGCTCAAAGTTTTCTCAAAACAAAAAAGTTGCAAAATTCTGATTGAACTGCATAATTCATGTAAATATATCCCAAACTAAAAGCCATAAAATCAAGATGGCTTTGCGACCAAATCCATTGCCTACATTTTGGGGTAATCGCGAGCCTTATTAAAGTTGCCCCATTTTCGGGATTATATGACAAGGGCAATGCAATTCATAATTAAATCTTGTTTGTCTTCTGCTGAAAACTTTTGGCATTTCCCCAGTTGCCTGTTAAGCTGCCCGAAAGTCAACATCTCACGAGTGCGAGTATCTTTTCGGCCGAGTTTTGTGGCAGGAACCAAGCCAGATTCTGGGGCAACTTGGTCGGGGGCATTGGTCGGCGCAAAAGATTAAAAGGCCAGAGCTCAAAAGGCACCGAAATAAGGAAGGCCCGGCACGCAAAAATAAACAATAGGAATAAGCACAGAGTCCAATAAAAAAAAAAGCCGGGAAAAAGGCATCAAAAAGCCAAAACGAGAGGCTCCTTGGTCCTGAGGCCACTTGCGTATAAATTCTCGCGTGTAATAAAATGGCCTTTGTGTCGATATTGTTTATTGTATTTTATGATGTTTCTGTTTGCCATTCTTTTATTTTCCCATCTCGTTCGTGCGCCTTTATAGCATAATACATTTTTAATGGTCCCCCATAAAGCCGAGGGTTTGAGGGGGTGACTTCACCGGAAATGCGAGGATTTCTGGCTGCAATTAAAACCCCGAAACCGGTCACAGATTAAAATGGCAGATCAAATGCGTTGACACGCCTCTAATTTGATTCAAAATTGGGATAATATGTAATTTAAATTTGCATTTTTATTTAATTTAATGTTGCTTTTGCTTCTGTTGCATTATAGGAAATTAGGAACTAAGCAAAAGTTGCTAAGAACAAATTTTAAAACGAATTAACTAATTTTAAAAGAAAGAGATTTGCACAAAAATGTGTCAGAAAATAATAATACATTTTAAAAGTTTTGCTTTTTACCTGCTTTTGGGCCACAAACCTTAAACAAGACAGAAACTAGCCAAGCAGAAGGACGCTTTATGGCTCAGTTAACTGTAAATGCAACAACCATTCCCAGCTCACCACAAACCCGACAATCACGGTGTCAAATGGCCTTGGCCAAAAGGAGCTCGGAGTGAAAGTCAAAGGCTGGCCGGGAGCGAAAGACAAACAAGACGTACACCCACCCAACCGGTGACGGTGCCCAATGCAAATGTTGACCAAGAACCAACAGAACTCGGCCAAGCAAAGACCTGTCCCGAGCCAGGACCCAACCGAAACGTGGGGCACACTCACCTGATGGCATCGATCATCTGCAGGCCCATGTTGACACAATTGGTTGCATGTTGGGGCCGGGAAATGGGCAGGCCGGACACACAGTAATAGCAATCGCCAAGGATCTTGATACGAAGGCATTGGTTCTCCTGTCGGAATACAAATAATTAATTACTATTTGGAAATTAGGTAGTCTTAGTCCTTTCATTTGTCACAACACAACAAGAAGGATGTGGGTTTATAATTTGGACGTGATTTTGATTAGAAATAAGTGTGTGTCATATTTTGATTTATTATGTATACAGAAAGTCAAATTTCAGGAAGTAAAACTAGAACTATAAGTTTTGATTTTGACTTTTAAAATCGGTTTTAAAATCTTTTAACTCAAGGTAAGGTCAACGGTTTAAATTTATATTAATTTTTCATATTATTTTTCTCCAAAGAAATATTTATAAAATTTCCTATTACACAGGTACACAGCCAAAAATTTCCACGAACCATTTCAAGTTTTCCATGATATTTGGGTGCTCCTGAGTAAAAGTCCCATACAAAATTATTTTCCATCACCTACAGGTTCCGCGGTATACCTAAGAATACAAAAAACCTATGTTTGCCGACATTTTGAATTACGTGGCCTATATAATTGGACTTACCTTTATTATTTTCGGTAGGACCTACTCTCAATACATCACGGCACTACTAAAAAATAGTCCCAATCGTGGACCATTGCCCATGTCTTTGGAATTCGACGCCAAAGTTGAAACTCCCAAAATTTTCAACATTTCTGTGATGAAAAAACAATTCTGAGAATTAAATCTTATATGGAACTAATTTTAAATATTCATTGAATCTATTGTTCATTGTATTCTTTAATTTCGGTTTAAAGCGTTTGCATGAGGACATTTTATTGGATTTATTAAACGAATAAAACCGCTTTTTTGGTTTTATTATCTACTACTATTTTCTGTCAAATTTCAAATAAGTCAAGGCAACCTATAAAATAGTAGTAGATATGTTTCTTTTTATATATAATATACATTTAGTTTTATATTAAATAAAAAGGTCTTCCGAACATAACATTTTTAAGACAGCTTAGTAGCCAGCGATAATCCTTACATATTTAAGTTTAGTCAAAAAGAAAAAATGTATATTATATATAAAAAGAAACATATCTACTACTATTTTATAGGTTGCCTTGACTTATTTGAAATTTGACAGAAAATAGTAGTAGATAATAAAACCAAAAAAGCGGTTTTATTCGTTTAATAAATCCAATAAAATGTCCTCATGCAAACGCTTTAAACCGAAATTAAAGAATACAATGAACAATAGATTCAATGAATATTTAAAATTAGTTCCATATAAGATTTAATTCTCAGAATTGTTTTTTCATCACAGAAATGTTGAAAATTTTGGGAGTTTCAACTTTGGCGTCGAATTCCAAAGACATGGGCAATGGTCCACGATTGGGACAATTTTTTAGTAGTGCCGTGATGTATTGAGAGTAGGTCCTACCGAAAATAATAAAGGTAAGTCCAATTATATAGGCCACGTAATTCAAAATGTCGGCAAACATAGGTTTTTTGTATTCTTAGGTATACCGCGGAACCTGTAGGTGATGGAAAATAATTTTGTATGGGACTTTTACTCAGGAGCACCCAAATATCATGGAAAACTTGAAATGGTTCGTCGAAATTTCACAAAGTTTAATTTTGTGTTCCTGTGTTATTACTTCCTTAATACTTCACTTTTTCCCATATTTTACCTGTGCTATTTGATCAAAACGTCCAAACAAATCGTTGAGGGTCTTGACCAGATCACTGGCCGTCAGGGAACTTGACAGGGGCGTGAAGTTGACAATATCCGCAAAGAGAATGGTGACATTTGTATGGCGCTGGACATGCAATTCGTGGAAGCGGGTGGCCGAGGTGGAGGCTTGTCCTCCGGCCCTCTGGCAGGCATCGGCCATCTTCAACATGATGCTGCGCTTCACCTGGGAATAACAACAAGCAATGGGATTATTCTCAGTAAAAACACAGCTTATCTGTTGCTCTGACATGGGATTACACTTGAACAAAAATCGGATTTATCTTTGATTAAAAAAAGAAATAGAATTTTCAATATTTAGAGTATATATTTGTAAGGGTAATCATACATAAGGACAATTTATATTTATTTTAAAATTAAAATCAAGCAAAGAATATTTGAGTTTTTGCTTTATATTTTAAAATTCCTTTTAGAATTTTGTTTGAAACATATTCACATGACTTTAAATTGTCCCAATTAAATCGCAAAAATATTCTAAAAAATATTTTTTCACAGTGTCCTTACCTCAGCAGCAATGTAGGCGGGTATCACGCTGAGCAACAGCTGCTCCTGCTGCTCCCGCTCGCATTCCAGCTTCACGCGCTGCTCGATCCCCGTCCTGGTGCCGTCGACTGTGCGATTGTGCGCCGCATCCGACATGATGCGATAGTAGAGCCCGGAAATGGATGCACTGGCCAGCATAACAATCTCCCCGAAGAGCTAAGTGCACCAGATGGGGAGAAAGGAAAGAGGGCACGTTCCATAAATAATGAATGTCTAACCCGGAATGGCAATTACCAGCCGGCACAGAGCGCATCGTTGTCCTCGCCGCGCGGCAAAAACACGATGCAACCTAATTAACGAATCACGACGAGGGGGTAGGAAACCGAGATGGAGACCCAACCGCATCCCATTAGGGGAGTTAGGGGAATTGAAACGAGCACGAGCCGGATACAAATTATTTCTCACCGCGCTAGAGCGAGGGAATATAAGCTCTTGTGCATAAAATTAGCAAAAGGATAAACTGCATTTACGGGATGAATTCTTATAAAATAAATTTAAATTAAATCCAACGGAATTTTAATAAGAAACGGGAATATAGTGGAAAATTGTTGACATTCATTTGAACCATAATGGAAACATAAATTACATATTAATAAATTCAAGTAAAATTTCACATTAATAAATAAACATCCAAAAATTAATCTGTTGAGAAGTATTTTAAAGTTCACTTAAATTTTATTAAACCTTTAAGAAATTCCACAAAGTACACATTATCTTTTATATACTTTCCCTGCCTGTTGCTCCTGCCAATTTGTGATAACAATTAAAGTTAACTCCCCAAACAAAATGTGTCATTAAGTAGACAATCCCATTGTGAAAGTGATATAAATTCGGATGCCACCAAATGCACGGGATTATAACAGCACACGTTCTCAAAATAATTGCGCTCTCTGATCCGTGGTAAGCCCTATTTGGTCGTTCCCCCCAGCACAGTCATAAGCCCCAATCATATGGAAACTAATCCAATCGCCTGTGTGCGGCTAGCCATTGTGGGGACTCCATGCTCCACGCGGAACGCAAATGAATGACGAACTCACCATTGGCAAATCGGGCGAGTAGTCCGGACTGGCGCCGATCCTGTAAACGATGTGAATGGCGGTCATGAATAAGGCCAGCACCACAGACACGGGCCACGAAATTGGCAGCATGGAATGGATGCACTGCAAAAGAACGCTCGAGATTATAATCCACAGGAGGAGCTGCAATGGGATGCGGGCTTACCAGAAACAGGGCATACATGGGCAGCGGGGCCAGTTCGTCGCCGGTAATGGCCGCAATGGTGCCCAGCGAGAAGGTGGTGACGATGGCGAAGGCCAAGGCGGCGGCCGGGGAGCTCAGAACCGCAGGGAACTGCAGGGCCGTCAGAATGGAGCCCGAGATTAGGGCTGCCAGTACGAGGAGCAAGGTTTGCACCAAGTGCTGTGGATGTCACAGAAACACAGAGAAAATAATTGGTTAATTATAAAATTATAATCCTAATCCTTCAAGGATTTTAAAGTATTTTTTTTTTTTAATTTATAATTATAATAATTATATATAAAAATATATAAAATAATAACAATTATATATAATAGATTTTTGTTTCCCTGCATAAACCTTCGCGGTAATCTACCTCGCCCAAGTGCTCACCTGTTCGTAAACGATGCCAATGATTATGGACACGACACATGCCAGCAGTGAAGTCAGCAGGCCGGATCTGAAGAGCGACTTACGCAGCCTCTGGCGGTAGCGGGTATATAAATCGTTTAGGTGGATGTCCTCGGCTGCAAAAGTGAACAAAAGTTGGGTTTATTAGTAACCTTTTAAAGAAGAAATTATTTACTATATTTCTAGTTAAAAGAAGAATGCACTTACAAGATTATCAGGTCAATTTTCTTTTTATTTTTTTATAATTTTGTATATTATATAATATCATAACAAAAAATAGCCACACAATTCTCTCTCAAATAATTCCCTTAGCAATCAATTTAGCTGACGTTATTTCCCTGACACTAATGTGCCCAAGCTATTTCATAACATTATTAAAATTTGCATAAATCCGTAGGCTTAATTTGATCATTCAGAGATAAAGTTCAGCTGCCTCCTGGCGATTCCCGGATTCGTACGTGATGGGTATTATCTCGAAGCGAATTAATTGACCACCCACGGAATCTAAGGAAGCTCCGCCCGTCTGACATTTAAATTTGACATTTAACAAAGACACACATTTCGCCAGCGCACACGCAAAGAAATTGTATACTCCGCCAAGACTTCTCATCCGATTTCATGCCACCGCCGTGCAATTTCACAGACAATTGTCTTTGGAAAGCAACTTAATTGAGCTGTCAGACAGCCGCAGGGTGTGGTCAGGACTGGCTATATGCTCACACACAAGTGGAATCAAATATCACCTTTGGGTAATTGTGAATAGGCCTGAAGGCGATTGATATATAAGGACAATAAATAAATCATTTCATGGGGAAAGCTAAATAAAAGCCAAATCTTTTACGGATCAAATGCCGGACTATTTCGCACTTTAATTGCTGCCAGCAAATTGAAATCCAGGCAGTCAAATATTTATACTCCTATCAACATTTGCAAAGCTGCAATTAAGTGTAAATATCATCAACACACACACACTCGCTGCTTTCATAAATCATCAGGCAAACAACACACCCGCACAGTTGCCTACAAAAGTGTGGTGCCCGAACATACAAATTAGCATACTGCGTTTTGGAGTTTTCCCCTATTTACACACAATTCGTAAATCGATACGCACAGATTTATAGCCCGCTAATTGACTGCGGCATTTAAAGTGTTTGATTTATTTATGGTCGTAGACATGGCCGATAAGCCGTGCTCGTTGTCAGCCATTGGATATTTGGTGGCAAGTTTAGTCTTTTTCTGTTGTGGTCGCCCCTATTTATAGATGTGTTCTGGTAACTTGATTTTTTGTCTGCCGGCTGAATTGATTTTTCTCCTCGCACGCGCCCTATTTTTCAGCCCTAACAAGCTGACCCGATAAATCAATAGCCGGCCAGTCTGAGTCCTCTTAACAAGCAGGACTCGAGTGCGGTCTGAGTGGTGTAAGGTCAAGTAGGTTCTGTCTAGTGTTCGGATGTCTGGTTAATTAATGAAGGAAAATACCGCAAATTAAGCGCACAATGGCTTGTGCAAATATTTGCATGGTGAGGGCGCATTCTTGCATATGCTTCATGGCTTTAGGAAAGCTTATTTCAAGGTAATTATTATCCGTTTAAGCTGCTTATTTTGTTGATTAATTAGTACACCTTTTCAGCTTTTTAGGATTTTAATTTTAATTCCTGTTTGTTTTAAACAAATTTTTATTGCAGCTTAAACAAGTTTTCAGCATAAATTATAATTAATTATCAGAATACATTTACCCTTTTTGGTCGTAAACATTTTAAACTCAAAAATCACAAGCATAAAAGGGATATAAAAACCTCAGAAGCCATAAATGCGTTCAAAATGCATTATTATTTATAAGCTGGGGTTAAAGTATGAAATATATATTACAATTGCTGGGCGGGGCATAAAAATGGAAACCGCAGTTAACCGCCTTGTCGACATCGCATTAAGTTGGGAATTTTCCCAGTCTAAGTGAAAAATTCAGGGAAAGCCGCAGGCGGAAAAGAAAAATAAATCGAGAGGGAAACACCGACAGCAGCGGATACCCACACATTTATCCATCCGCACTCTCACATACACAGTTCGCACATAGGGAACAGAGGAGCTGCCTTCACTTGTTTATTCTCTGCAATCAAACAGAAATTCTTTTGACACGAACCAAGGGAGAGTGTGTGTGTGTATGTCCTTATAAGCGCCAGTACAAACACCAACGTAAAGTGACAGATGCTGCCTCGTCTGAGTGTATGTGTTAGGGTGAGCCGAGTTGCCGATTTATAGCTAAAAGCAGGATAATCTATGACATATTCTACAGAATATTGTCTTGGTAGAGGTCCTGGCAAGGATTTATTAAATAATATTATAATAAAACAAGAGTCGTGGCATACTTTTTGGCGGTACAGAAAATAGAATGATGAGAAAATCCTATCAACTTTATCTTTAAAACTCTCTTTCCTTCAAAATAAATAAAATACTAATTTATTTTAGGCTTGGTTTATAATTATAAATAATAATAATATAAATAATATAATAATAAGTTAAATTGGTACATTTTACTTATATTTTCCATCGAATCAAATCAGTGCCACCTTAGTACTGGTATCTGCACGATGGCTCATAAAAAGTAAAGCGGCTAAAGTGAAACAGTTGAAGAAAACCTAGACGAAGACACGACAACGACAGCGACAGCGACAGCGACATTTGCCGATGCTTTTGGCATAGATTTTATTTTATCTCAGAGCTGAAGCGCTGAAATCCGCCATGGCTTCCCCCAGCTCTTCCCCGCATGATTAAGTATGTGCGGACACATTGTCAAGGCATCCTATCCTCCTGGCATCCTGGCGAGCAGTTGAGAAGAGAGGCAAGCGATTAGGGAGATTGAGTTCGTTGCCAACGAAATTTCATGCGGGCCGCCTCGGCATTAAAGATGCAGAGCAGCCCCGAACAGAAGCAGGAGGCTCTGGCTTAAACCCATGCCTGGGGTTAAGCTATTGGGTAACCGGCTTAGTGGCGAAGCTGCTTTTATACTGCCGCCCAAGCAAGTGCATCCCATAACAGAATCTAAGAGATGGCAAATGAAACCCGGTGTGGGTAAAAATTCAAATTGGGAATAAGAAAAGAGGTTGCAAATTTTATCGTTCGATTTTATTTATTTATTTTTTTTTTTGTATACCTTGCAGGGTATTTTAATTTTAATCTGATCTATACTACAAATTAAAAATTAAAATTTTAATCAAAAGTCAGGGAGATTGCCGATGCATAATATGTCTAGTTATCTTTGTTCTTTTTTTCCTATAATTTCTGATCTGACAGTTACTTATCGACCAATTTCAATGCAATAAATAAAACATTTCAAGGCTATCAAGTGGACACTTTAATTATTCATATATTGTGGTCTTGACAGTTTATCTATAACTAATAAATGTGCCAATAAATCTGTGTGAATATTCATTTAAAGTTTAAATGCCTGTTCGATGGTAAATTCATTCCAGTTCCCACCATTTAGCCCCTGCCATTTTCCATTTATTTAGCCAACATATTTTGCACAGGTATGCTGAAATGTTCAAAATATTGGCTTTTCCTCCCCCACACATATTGAGGCAGCCTGAAAATATGCAACAGCGTTTGCCCCATGGCCATGGAGATACGGAAAATATTGCACATACGACCTGTCGGCCCAAGCCAACAACATAAAACGCAACAAAATGGAGGCGGCAAATGCGGCACTTGCATGGCAGCCACTCCAAGCTGCAACTGCCACCTGCTGCAACATTGTAAATTACATCCTACGGGGCTGGGGCGGGAATTACAAGCTTTTTGCGCTGAATCGTGTGCCGCATGGCAAGCAGATGGCACAAATGGCAGACGCCATCCATGGCAGGGATTCGAGAGCTGTTGCCGTTTTAGCGCGGAGCCTTGGAGCGGATTGCCCATGTAGTCACCCGCATCGACCACATTCTGAGGGGCTTAGTTGGACGATCTACTTGAAAGTCGTTTTGTCTGCATTCACTTTGATTTTTTATAGCCCTTTCAATGCGGAGATATATTCAAGGGATTTTTATATTTATATATTTTTCTCACAGAACCATTTTCCAATGCTAAAAGGAGCCATTATGGGTGATGTGGGTCAAAGGCCCAAAAGGACCCTTCATGCGTTTGGATATGAAGTCCTTAACACCAAATGTTTTTGGGGTTGTTGAAAGGACATTTGGCCAAATAAACACATTTATAACGAAGTGTTTAGATATTATCTTTCGACAAATTAATAAAACTTTATTGCAATGGGAATAAAAATATAAAGAATTATTGTATAACATACTTTTTCCTATACTCCTTTGTAATGTATTCATTATGAGTATACGTTTTCCCCACCCCAAACCTTCAGATACATCAACTTCTCCAAAAGAAGACGTATTCAACACCTAGCTCGCATGAATAATGTGAAATAGTATAAAGGAAATAGAAAGGAAGAGACATCTGAACAAATTGTCGACAATAGGACAACGGAAACGGAAACAATGGAAATGTTCGTAGCCACAGCATTTGCTAATGGCAGAACGGAACGAGATGGCTTCGGGCGGTGGAATGGGAAAAAGAGTGTCCTGGCAACGTATTAATCAAGGTGCAGTCAATGCGAACCTCTGAAGCCCCCAGGCTATGTGGTGGCAAAAGGAAGCCAAATTGGCAACAGACGCTTAAGGTAATAGACGTGCCAACGAAGCCGACCCTGTGTGGCACGTATCCTGCTAGTTTCTGCGGCTGAGAACGCAGCTGCCCATTTGCCTTTCTGTGCGTGTCGCTGGCACGAAGCTCGTAAATAATGTCATGGCTAAGACAAAAGCCAGGGCCAGTCAACAGTCTGCCGCTGACACTGGCAGGCGCATCGAGAACTTATTTTCAGAAAAGCTATCCCTTGCCCATTTGCTTGAGTTGACACTTTTTTGTACCAAATACCCAATGTGAAAGGGGTTACTACCTTGGCAATTAGATATGTAATCTGGATTATCTGTTTTTAAATTTTGATACTGGAAAGTTTTAAAGTTAAACAATCATATAAATAAAGAATAAGTTTACAGATTTTCTATTAACAAAAAAATTTTTACTTAATTTACTTTTCAAAAAAGTCTTTCATTTTTTAAGACATTCTCAATTTCAGACATCAATTATTTAATACATACTATTTTAATAGGTATCTTATAGTCAAAACCCTCCACTAATTTGTATTTATTTTTGCCTACGTTTTCTTCCTTTAGCTACCTTCATTTCGGCTCTGTGGCACGCAAGTCAATCAGCTATTAGACCCAAAACGCTTAAGCTTTCAATTTTCGAAAAGGTCTCATAGTGTGTGAAATCTCAATGGGTGTTCATAGTCTGTTTTTATAGCAAAGGGGGAAAAGAATCACAAGATTACGCTATTTTTAGAGGCAAACTTTAGAAACCTAAGCTTAGAAAGGTATCTTTTTGGGGAAAATAAATCATCGTACAATAGGGTTTAAAAACTCCCAAAATAAAAATATTTAAAAGGAAACTGGAGTGAATTTTAAAATTTCATAATATTCCTTACACATTCATAATAAAATATAACGCAACGTTAGTTCCTTTTTCAATGGGTTTTCAAGCATTCTACATACAAAATTTGAAGGTTTCTCTTCGGAAAACACTATTTTCTTATAAGTTAGATTAGGGCACATCCTTTTTAGATAAAGTACCTAAAACCTTAAGACACTTGTGTGCTTCACATGAATATTGAATTCCGAAATAACTCCCCTATCAATTTGCTCTTAAACGATGATTTCTTCAGCTATTCTGAATAAAACTCAAACCTTTCCCTGGAGCAGGGCAATCAAGGGACAGATCCCACAAATCTGGCATCGTAATGTGCATATTTTAGCAATAAAACGCTGACACTGCTCCGGGCGCATATTCACTGTCAAAGCAATTTGCATACATCTTTTGTTGGTTTGCCGGGCTTTATCTTTGGGGGCCAATTTCGCGGATTTCTCGCTTTTCCCTCACATGGAAGCCCGGGGAAATGGTAACTCAGATCGCTGGCACCTATAACCTTCAGCCCCAGAGCATGCAAATGTAAAAGGGTCTATTGTCGGAGATATTTCGTCTTGTGTTGTTGAGTGGCATAAATCTCATAACGGCTGAGCCGCAGATACACACACGTGTTGCCGCATGATGAATGCAAACTCATGAGCGAGGACCGAGTTATGTGTATAGAGCCCGCATAATAAGCCAGACAGCCAACAAAATGCATATACAGCTCCAGATACTTTTACAGATACAGCTACAGATACAACTACAGATGCTGTCATTCCGCTTCTGAGAGGTGTGTGCACGGCATTCCTCATTTCGCATGCAAGTTGCATTCATTTGAATTTCTATTTGTCCGATGCGCTTCGCTGGTGACAGATTTTTTCACCCGGCTTGAAATGTGGCACATTTCTACATTAATTCCGAAGAAGACATGGCCAGGTACAGATATTTTTGAATAGGACAGAAAAGAAAGCCAGGTGTTTGGATGTACTATATTTTTTACGAAGGAAAAAACCTTGTAACAAGACCAACTACAATTAATGTTCATAGCGAGTGATAGAGTTCAACTTTTTGGTTCGTGTCTATTGCTCAACTCACTTACCACCGAAATGGGTTTGTTTATCTTTCTATGGCCCGCACTTACACTCACTCGAATCAATTTACAACTTTTCAGTCAATCACAAACCAATCAGAGTGCAAAATATGAGCGCAATCACATCAAGCCAATTGTGGGTCGTTTTAGTACACTTTAGATATCCACAGAGGGAAAAGCAAATGTTGTTTATTGCTTTGAATATAAATATGACATTTGAGCAGCTGTAAAGTTGCCAAGGAAATAAATTTCTTCTTGTATTATTTTCCCATATAATAGTTTCTTCATTAACATAACCCTTTCTTATTAATTATTTAATATTATAATTATAATGATAATGATAAATGTACAATGAAAAAATATTAAAAAAATATATCGTCCCCATTGAAATCGCTACGTTCATAAGCCTAAAGCAACTAGGTTCATATCTAACCCATCTTTTCGCTCAGTGCTGTTCCTGAGGTTCACTCGGGCGCTTTGTGGCCCGGACGGCGCCATCGAGAGCCAGCCAGGCGGCGCTCAACTGGCAGCTGAATAAACAGCATCAACAACAACTGCAGGGTGCAGGGTGTAGTGTCACGAGGGGAGCCCAGCTAGGGGATGAGGGATGGCTGAATACCGTTTCATCGACACTTTTTCATTGAATTCAATTAAAAGCGAAATTGAAAATTGAAATTCAATTAAGATGCTATAAATACGCCAGTCGGGGTGCGAGGGTGTGAACAAGTGGCGAAGCTATAGAGAGGAGAGAGGAGAGAGGAGGACAGTAAAAGCACTCCCGGATAGAAAGGAGCTCTCGCCCGGGCCAATACCGATACCCGGGCCAATGATGATAGATGAGCTGCTGTCCTGGGTGCCAGGAGTGGATGAGAGAGATTCGGAATGGCCCTGGATTCGATCGATCCATGAAGGGGTGTGCGACAACGAGGCACATGATATGTGACCACGGCTTTTTATTAAACCGACTCTTCTATCTGTTCTTTTGGCTGACATTTAATGGGCCATCAACACGTTGCTTACTCGATTCGATGTCGGGGTATTAATGACAAATAAATTGATGCTGCAATCAATCAAAAAATAAGCTGCCATATGTTGCTCGAGGATAATGAAGTCTGGGAGCACACAATACACAAATCAGATTAGCATCATTAGTAGCTCGCCTTATGGGAAGGTCTTATTTCTTAGAAATGGTTTCATTTGGGGACAAAATTAATTTCGGTTTTCCATTTAAAATTTGTTGGTTTTTGGACTAATTGGAAAGTCATTCTTAAGGCTTAAAATATAACTTGCAAATAAATTAGTAGGAATAATTATTAATTGAAAGAACTTTGTATTTCAAAGCTTCATAATTTAATCTATAATTTGGTATATTTCAGAGATTATTTCATAAAAGCCAATCTTTGTTTTGCCAGTCAATTGGTAGCTTTATTTTATAAACGGCTGCTGTTTTGTACGGCCAAAGTTTCTGAGGGAGGGATGAGGTCTTTGTGCAGAGAGATGAACTTTACTGACCTAAAGGCCAGTCTTGAATTCCAAAGGGTTCTCCAGCTTAAAGTTACGAGAATTAACTGTCAAATATGACACTAAAATTCGTATTTATACATACAAAAGTGTTTATATTTTTGATGCCATCATTGTTCAGGAAACTGATCAGACGCAAATGTTGCTTTTGTATGCAAATAAAGACTGGATGCATTGTAATTTCATTCTACACCTTGTTTTTCGGATTTATTAATGCTGGCATTATAGTCGATGATGCTATTTGGAAGAAAAGTAAGTAAGAAGGGCTTTTGCCGTATTATTTGACCGTTCCCGTTACGTATTTCCACAGCCAATAAAACTGATAAATTTACCAAATGGTTCATTGTCTTTCATATTGCTTTGATGATCGCAGCCGCGGTAATCCTGCTTATAGGTATTCTGGCGGTGAGCAAGAAATCACTTTGTTTCGATCCCTATTGAACTTTAACTTTGCAACAGAAACTTTTGAAATTTGTTGTCCTTTGGATGACAATGTTCCTCATTCATATGATAGCCTACTATGTTGTCTTCAATGGACTAGTATACGGTCGGAATCCGTTCTTCAACAGCGGTCTCTCCATTTCAATTTATGTCCTGGCGATGCTGATTACTCTGGGTAAGATTATTTCAAGGAGCCAAACTTTGGATAATTGTGTGTCCTTGCAGGGATAGACTTGTATTGCATTCTCATTGTCAGTTTTCATTATTATATTGAGAAGCATCCAGATGAATTCCGACCGGCGTGTGTAGACAAATAAGATGCTTGACAAGGAGGAGGTACAATATTTGCAGCCCCAATTAATCTTCATTTTAATACTCCTTGTATATATGTACATATATACCTATAGCATGCCCCACAGCACCTGTTCCATCAAATGAGACGACTGCCAGCGTGATGATAACAGCTTGGACCGTGTTAATATGGCAGACTCAATTTTCTTTATAATTTCATTAGCATCTTGATGAGAACTGAAAACGATTCCACGCGTGCCAGACACACACACACATCGAGCGGGAAACTCTAGGCTAATGCTGATGCTAATGAGGCCATAATATAAATTGCTTAAATTGAAATTATGCAAAAAAGTTAATACTCCTCACATCACACTCAAGAGGACATGGCGGTATAGAGGGGGGGTATAAGTTCGCTTGACTTTAGCACCAACAGTTGGCTGGGCAATATAACAAGATTTCCCAAAGACTTCCTCTATGTAAATAAATTACGTATACGCCATGTGGTACACCGAACATAATATCAAGACAAAACAACCGATTAAATTGTTTTATTTAATTTTGGGTAGCTAAATTTTTAGTATTCTTTATCGTAGGATTTTCATCTTAAATATGATTTTTAATTTAAAAATTTCCGTGAAAACTTGTTTAGGTAATTTTGTACTAGTTAATTTTGCCTTAACTGTCACATTCTTTAATTTAAGTACTATGATTCTGGCCAAAAAATGTTGTTTCATTGTATCATTGCAAATTGGATGTATTATAATTGCGTTTGTTGGACTATTTTTGTCTAACATGAACATTGACACCATTATGCACATTCTTAATAGTAAATAAAATCTTAATAATTATATACAATATTTTATATTCCCATTATATTATTTAAATAGGGACTTACGATAGTGAAACCAAATCTAGATTTCCAGGTGAGTAAAAGGTTCTTTATAAAGGTAAGATATGTCACAGTATTATATTACTAATTATTTATAGGTTTAATTAGAAAAAAGAAACTATATGAGGTTCTTGATACAGATTGGTTTTTATATATTTATGAAATCCTTGTTCGAACTCTTCATTATAAGAAGCTTTCAAAACAGTGATAGTCATTTTTTACCTATAAATCATTTATATTTTTGATCAGAATCAAAAGCCTATTCGATCTAAATTTCCGAATTAAAATTATTTATTTATCTTAGTTCTATTAAAAAAACATATCTAAGTATATATACATATATACTAATTATATTAATTATATTTATAATAATAAGTTTATATGTTTATTTAAAACAATATTTATAAAATTTCTTTCATTTTAGCTCATGTTTTCCACGCATGTTTACAAATTTTCGCTGACTTATTGTTTATCTGCGCTTCCTGTCTGCTCTTCTATGCAGTTCTGTCGGTAAGTAACTTTCAATATAAGACCATTAAATAAATTAAAAAATTAACGACCTTTAGCAATGTTTCTGTCTTTTTTGGGTAACACTGGTCTTTCAAGTCATTCAGCCTGTGTACCTAATTTTATACAGTATTATTTCATCTGCAATGGGCAAAAATGTTATAATAAATATAAGCATTTGGCATAATATTATATATTGGGTTTACGTAGTTGTTTGGCTGGGTAAGGATACATTAACAAATATAATAATAATATTTTAAACATTACTTTTGATTTCAGATATGACTTTGTATTTTATATACATAACATTTTCCTATTATCGCTATTTGAAGGAGAAAGAAACTGAGAATGTTGATTAATTATTTGGTTTGTTTTTTTTTTTTATAAATTTTGAACGTGAAGCTAGTATTGTGAAGCTTTATATCATTGGATTTCTTGTCCATAAATAGGGAAAATAAGAAAAAAAGAAAATGTTATGTTTAAAACATTTTTGCTGGTGTCTTAGCTTAGGCATAGGCTGTATTGTCATATCCATTTTCACGCTATTCCATGGCTTCTTAAACATGATGGAATTCTTTCGTAAGTTTGGCTCAATTAAGGACTTATATATGCTTAAAACACTTTTAATTTAGGACTGAGGGAATATCATGATATTACGGAGGCATCAGGTAACAATTATGATTTTCCACTTTCCTCTTTTTAATGTTTATTTTTGGCTTTCAGTCTGGCCAAACCTTTTATGGGGAACACTACATTTGATTGCCTCTATGTGCTTATCCTACTCAGTGCTTAAAGTAAGCTTTCGGTGTTATATATTAATAAAATATAATATAATTTTCAAATTAACAGACAGCGATCAATCCCATTTTGGTTTACGCTATTATCGAGGCATGCTACCTAATATACGCCCTCATCTATGGCTCAGTATCCTGCGCCTTAAAGACAAATATATATGCAAAACTTAATCTAACCAATGGCATATTATTCTGGATATATGTAGTCTTAGTTTGTGGTGAGACGATAAATACTTTTAACTGTAGTAATTTGGCTAATTACATTTTTTTTTTTTTAATAGTATCGACAACCTATTCCCTTCTCACGGCCATATCGTTTTATTTACTGAAGAGGCAACAGCGCAATAGTCGAGAATTATAATTAAAAATTAAATAAGGATTTGATATTAAAGAATTTAAAATTTAATTTAATTCGATTTTTTGTACTTCTTTTCCTCGCAACAAGTTTTACTGTAAGAACCAAAACAAAAACCAAATAAATCCTTAAGGCTATTTTATTCCAACATCAAAATCCTTTCGTCTTTCATGTTCAACTGATGACATGTACAACAAGAGGTCAAATGGACAACAAACCCTCATGCTAAAAAATATATATATGCAAACATAAAATGTAGCTTATTTTGGTCCCACCTTCGGGCACTGCTCCTAAAATGCTCGTTACTCATCTGATTTTTACTATAAATGGAAATTTATATATTATTTTATAATTATTTAAGTTTCCCCAAAAGATCAAACGGCTTTAAATAATTAATTAATAATTTAAAGAATTTATTTAAACTGTAGAAAATGTAAATTCGAAGTGCGAACTTAGGAGATTTAAATTCATTATTGGAAATTTTGGATCTAAGGTCATTTTATACCGTAGGACTTGAATTTCGTTCTATTATAACAATATTGGAATTATTCTTTCAAAAAACTGTAACAATGGGCATTTTATGCCTTATAAAAATGGTTATAAAATCCAGTTCCCTAAAATCTTCTTTTCCATTTCAGAAGGCTCTGATTTATTCATTTGAATTCCAAATTCAAATTTATAAAATGTGGAAATTGATATTTCTTGTACTTATTACTTTGGTGCACAAAAGTACACAAGCGGATCAAGATGGTAAGAAAATTTACTCTACGCAACTAATAAGTGATTAAGTATCGGATATTATTTTTTACATATAAAGTATCACCAATTTCTAACACCTGTGGAGATTGCTCGATTAAGAAGTTTCCTAAGAAATTCACATCTACTGGCCACACTTGTCATGAAAAGGATGAAAACGCACTTGAGGTGAATTCTATCCAGACAGAGAGTGGGTATTCGTATCCGCAATGCGTTCCCAAAATGTACACAGTTCTACGTAAGTCAGCCTCGAATAATTATTACTTTGTCCCCCATTTTGATCCCCCTTTTTGATTACATAACAGGTCCTATAAAACAATATTGCTGCTTTTGGTCGCCGGAACTGGGATGCAGTGTACTTCTTGGGCAAAAGCAATACGAAACAGATCAATTAAAATGTACTTACTGCTTAGAACCATGTACAAGAGCTGCTTCTAGTGGAGTGCAACATACCAATTACAGAATCCTGGCTTTTATACCTTTGGCTCTGCCCCTCAAAAATCTTATTTTCCATTTCAGAAGGCTCTGAGAATTCATTCGAATTCCAAACTCTAAATTTATAAAATGTGGAAGTTGGTCTTTCTGGTACTTATTACTTTGGAGCACAGTAAAGGAAATGATCTTACCAAAGAGGAACTAGAGTGTAAGTATATTTACTCTACGATACCACTACGAAATTACTTTTGCTTGTAAAAGGGTCACAAATTTCTAACACCTGTGGAGATTGCTCGGCAAAGGAGTTTCCTAAGAAGTTCACAACTACTGGCTACTCATGCGATGCAAAGGATAATAACGCGATTGAGAGTTCTACCGAGGCAGAGAGTGGGTATCCACAGTGCGTTCCCAAAAGTTACGCAGTAGTCGGTAAGTCAGCCTTACATAACTATTACTCTGTCCCCCATTTTGACTATTTAATAACAGTTCCTGTACATCAGTATTGCTGCTTCTGGTCGCCGGAACTGGGATGCACGATACTTGTTGGGCAAAAACAATATGTAACAGATCAATTAAAATGTACCAACTGCTTAGAGCCATGTACAAGAGCTGCTACCAACAGTGGAGTGCGACATACGAATTACGGAATCCTGGCTTTAGCTGTGCCTATCTTAGCTAAGTTACTTTGATGAGTGTGGACTTCATGCTGAAGCTTAAACCATGGATTGCTTTCAGCTTGAGTATCAAGTTTAAACTACTTCATTCCATCTTAGCCCACACAAAGCTCGTATAAATTCTCCCTGACTTTTGGCCCTTTGACTTTTGGACTTAACCCGCGTTGCGCGGACACAAATTAATCAAAAATGTATAGTAAAAGAACTGTTCTATCGTCATAATTACGATTATGATTATGAAAGGCGCGCGAGTGGGGTAAATTTAATTAAAACACCAAACGCGACACGCTGGAAACGGGGAGAGCCTGATGTTATCGTGACAAGCCCAAATTAAGTAGCGCTCGGGGTTACATCAGCCGGGCAGAGAGGGTTGTGGAGTGAGCCGAGGATTGGGATGGGGCTGGGAATGAGACTGGAACTGGTAGTGGTCGGTGGGGACTAGGGAACTTGGGTTGGGCAGACTGGCAATTCAATTTAAAGACCAAACCAAGGCAACCAGCGAGACTGGCCCTGAGCTGGCTGAAGGATGAATGGCAACCAAGCTCGAGGCTTATTTAATAGACCAGCAGCCTCAGAAAGTTAAGATACAGTATTACTAAAGTATATAAAAATTTGAACATTATTTTATAATAATAACTGGCCAGTGATGATGGTTCCAACACATCCCAAACATTTTCTTTTTCAAAAGCAAGAGATTTCCCTTAAATTTCTTCTACACAAAGTTCGAATTAAGGAACCTTCACTGTACAAAGTTCCTTTTATGAAACTAATTTAATTCGAATTATATTTTTCCATTCAAGAAATAATTCATCGGATTTTCACACTCACCCGTGGTTCCATTCTCGCTCAAATCCGCCAAGGAGGCGGACAACGCCTCCGCCATCTTAGCCGCTGATGATGTCATCGTCCTAGGCTGCCCTGCATTTCCGCCGACTTTAACAATCAGATTCGTTGCATTTCCGTTTTCCGTTCTCGCAGTTTCCGCATTGTGCTCTACCATGGCGAACAACGGTGGAGGCGGAAAGCCGGAAGCGGGCACTCCTCACAGCCGCCAGCTGCGCGTTTCGATTGCCTCGCCCTGCCCCGGGCACCGCTCCGGGACGCTCCTCCTCGGCCTCGAGCCTGGCACACTCTTTCCTTCCGTGCGGAAATTGACACAAAGAATGGGAGAGTACTGGAGCGAAATGGAAAGGAAGTGAGAAGAGTAATGGGTTAGTCAGGATATTACAAATCTTTTCCTATTGTGATAATAAATAACTTGAATTATTATCAATAATATTTTTTAAACTCTTTTATTTTCAATGATAATATTTTATATCGGTCGTAAAATAATATTCATGAAATTTCCACTTAGTCCTGCTTCCTAGTATCCATTTAATATATCTCCGTTTCTTAGTTTTCCGAAAGGAAATTCAAGATGCAACAGCTATAAGTGACAGCTACAAACTTGTTGTTCATCTTGTTTGATGTTGTTAAATTTTGTTTCTGGGCAAGCCTTTTTCTAACCCAATTCCACGTAGCTCTTCTTGGATATTTTCTGTACCCAGAAAACGTATGTTTTTCTGTATGTAAATACACTGGCCTTTGTTGGCTTGAAAGTGTCTATGCAGCAATTAGAAAAGTTTTCAGCCCAACATACTTCAGAACACAACAAAAGTATGTAACTTTTAACCAAGATGCAGGCAATAGATATACTCTTTTTAGTTCATTGTGTTCCACCAAAGTTTTATTTTAACGAAATTTTATATCATATCTTCATATCTTAATTAATTTTTAAAATTTATATAAATTATATATTTCCCTTAAACAATCCAGAGAAATATTGTCACTTTCCTTACCAATTTTAATTATCCCAAAAAAGTTTGATTTGTAAGCATATTTACGAGTCTTTAGAGCTTTGCTCCAGTGTCCAAATGTCAGTATGTCAAGCGAACTCGGCTAAAGTTCTCGCATATCCTTAAGGCATGCGACATGCGAGATGCGACACTCCCACCCAGCTGTCCTTTCCCCTCTCCCACCGAATGACTGGGGCAGAGACAAAGTTTTTTCTGCCTTTGTCAAGCCACCGAACTAACTACACTTTGGTGCCACCGTTGTTCATTCAAGTTGGTAAAAGTTTCTGCTACCCACAAATGCTCAGCGTTTTCGCTTCGCTGTTTACGGCTGCATCTTTTGGCCAAGTTAAATTGTGTCAGTTTAATTTGGAGTGAAGTGAAGCTCTCAAAAACAAACTTGGTTTAAAACAATCCTAAACGGAAGTCAACCAAAATAATACATTTTGCCTTCAAAAAAATACTTTGAAATATATAATTTAAATTTATAGAAAATAAAAGATAATATAAAACTACATTTTTATATTAACTTCTAAATTTGGTTTTAAAATAATTAGCATGTTAGGTCTTCTCTGTATAAAATATATGCCTCAAATAATTATAAATAATATAAAGTATAAATGGAATTAATAATTTTCTACCTTACATTTTGACTCTTTAAAAAATAACTACAATTAAATGCCTCTATAAAATTATCAAAACAATTTCAATAGTCCTCCCTGCATCCTCTTTGTCAATAGTTTATTTTCATTTAATTTTGGCCTTGTGGAAAGACCTTAGATGGGACATATAATGGGTGCTACTGATAAGCTCCAAGTCCAACTCAAATTCATTGTCATTTCCACCGCAGTCCCGCTTTTGTTGTGGCCACTTGTAGATTTTTCACATTTTTAAACAGGCAGCCAGCGAAAGGCGACCACGCGTTTGACCCGCAAAAAAAAACACACTAGGAACACAAGAGCACTCACTGAAACTACTCATAAATAAATATACGTAGATCCATTGTTCGGCCGCATTTAGTTGGACTCGTATGGGTTTAGCTCTCTTTTCAGAACTGTTTTGTTTGGCTTTGCTCGCCGGTCCGTGTTTTCGCTTTTTGTTTTCCTTTCTTTAAGGGGGTTTGTTTACGCTCCGGCATTGCCGAGAAGAGGGGTGCTTCAGCTTAGTGCAGCGGCGTGGCGGTGGAAAAATAAAGCGAAATGGAAATAAATAAACAAAGCGTTTTGCAGGTTGCTTAAATTCATATAAAGATTAGGTTCAAGTTTGTTTATGATTTTCGCAAATATTCAATTGCATTTTTCTACTATATACCCAACTAAATAATACCCTTGATATTTTCAAATAGATAATACCCTAGATTTTTTTAAGAAAAAATTATAGGATGTAGTTTAAGGTTTTAATAAATAAAATGTTTGATATTTAAGTAGTTTGTTTCTATAATTGGTTTTTGGTATAAACATTAAATATTTAAAATTCCAACAAAATCGATGCTAATCGATGCTATATTTAGGTTGGACTTTGGTTTCTTAAATTCTTTTATTCTCAAATAAAATTAAATAAATACTGCAAACTTTTCACAGGTAGATCTCGAACTAAGATAAACACAAAGTTTCAGTTTGTTTACAAATTTTGCCACAAAACTCAATTATATATCTATTTATTTAGACTACAAATACGAGGAATCTGATAACTTTCATTTGGAAATTCGTAATTATCTTTCAATTGAAACTTTTGCCCTAAAATGTACTTCCTCAATTGGCTTTAAATTACCTAAATATTTCCCATTTTCTTTTGGGTAAACAAACTCCTTTCACAAGTCTATGGCATCGTGCCTTTAATTTCCTTGAGCCAAGCATTTTATAAGTTATTTGTGCAGTTTTCTATAAGCCATAAATATGGCGGTGTAATGTGCATTTCCTTGAATATCCGGCATTGCCATACTTTTATAGCTACCCGGCCAACGTGGCGGATGAGCAATCTCATTTGCGCTTGCTAATATTTCTGGAGAATGCACTGAAAGCGACGGCGTAGCTATCTCGTTGGCCAATTATCATAATTTTTGCATTTAACTTATTATCATAATTATCGTCTTCAAAGTTAGCAGAGCAACAGCATACTTGGAGGTGGAGGAGGAGGAGGAGCGAAGCCTCATAAATTTTCCGCTTTATTTTGTTTTTATTTGAACATTTCGATTGCCGCGTTTATTGCATTTTTAAAGGTGTGCACTCATAAAATGTCTCGCGGCTTTATCCGCTGTATATATAGAAACGTGTGTGAATATTTTCAATTTGGCAAATGTGACGACGCGTCGTCTGTTTGCTAGCCGCGAGCATTTATCACCCGAAAAATCCCCATATTCCCGCAGCAATACATCTTTCTTTCTTTTAATAAACATTTATATACAATAATATTTGCTCAAAGAGCCTTGCGTTTTTTGCTGCGATGAGGCTCCAAGTGTTCTGTGTTTGCTGTTTGAAATTGATTAAAGTAACCCCCAAGCATCAATCTAGGAGTAACGACGCCTGTTCCCCAAACAATTGTACACGGGGAGAAAAGGTTGCTTCGTTTGCTAGGCTTGGCTTATTTCCTTACTTAATATAAATGCGAATTCCACTTGTTTTGGTTGGTAAAGATTCCGTGAAATTTCGCCTTAAACTTTATGACGCCAAAAATTTCACACAAGTCCACATATAATTCCCAACTGATTCTAACATCCCCGGAATGAAGAGACGGTTGCCGTCTAGTTTTTTTTTTTCTCAGTGAACAATTTTATTGAATAAGTATTCGTGAACAAGTGGGTTTCCCTCAGTGTGTCTGTGTATCTGCTCGCACGTATGTGTGTCTGTTTTTTGTATCTTTGACTTTGATCGCGCATGATTAATGATTACGCCTGTGTTTATTGCCTTCGCCACTCCAAGGGGTTGTGTCAGAGGAGACGGTGAGGGGGCGGCCAAAGTTTTCTTTTCGCTGCTTTCGGGAATTGCGATGCCCAGCGTGTGTCTCTCATATTTCAACTTGAGCACCTCAGCTTGGCGGGATGCTCGGTGTTTGTCATCATTTATATATAATGGGACAAACTTTACGGATATACTTATCATTTTTACTGAAGATGAAAGTATTAAGGGTTTTTGTGTAAACAGTATACCGATTGTGTTTCGTTATAATAAATTGCCTTAAAATGTTATATTTTAAACAACTCAACTTGAATTAGATTAACCTTATTTATTTCAATTAAAATTGCATTCAATTTCAATTTATATTTTATTCAGTCATATACTTTTCTCCACCATCCTTGAATATCTTTCCCACTTGTTCATCTGTTTTATGTTTGTTTTCAACCTCGGGTCATCTCCAATTTTCCCCTGGTGAAACTTTTATTGGAACGGTCATAAAGGCGAACATCTGCTTATGAGTAAAGCTGAGCACTAAAAAGAAAATGGCAGCTGGAGAACCCGAAACTTTAAATACCCTATATATATAGCCCACATTTTAATAAAAATAATAACCTTTAAAAAAGTTGAATCATAAAACTTATAAAACCTATAATTAAGAAAAATTAAGTTAAGGCACAGAAATTTCTAATACATTTTTGTGGATAGCTTGCCTTGGCTTATGTCAGGTCAAGCCAGAACAACGCCAGTCCAAATAACCAGCTTAAACTTTAAGTAACATTTCAGAAAAGCCACCAAGAGAGGAACAAAAGTGTGAATTAAAACTTAAAAGGGCTCTGTGAAACTTTTTTAATTGAATGCCCAAAAACGTCGGCAAAGAGATTTCGGTTTCAATGCAATTAGAACGAGTACAGGCCCTTGCATGCTTCAAGCGCAATGGGGTTCGAAGTGCCCAGCCACAATGGCATCGAGTATACGCAGTGTTGGACCACAGCAGGTCAGGAGGACTCCTCAATAGCAAGCTAATTTTTGTTTTCTAAGCTCAAATTGCTGGCCAAAAAAAATATACAAAAAAACAAATAGACGATATGTACATAAATTTCTGTTGCTCTTGGCCTATGAATGCTGATTCATTAGCCAAACCTTTCCGACCGCTGCCTGAGAGCCATTTAAATGCGAATTAGGGTAACCATCGCCCTTTGGGTGGGTGTATATGTGTGTGGTTTTTGTTTGTGTGTGTGTGAGGGGTGTGTGTGGGGTGTGGCTGGTGTGGTTTGGGTGGTTCTTGCGGATTCAAGCCCCTAGTTCTGTGGTTTCGCCTTGGCACGTCCCAGCTTGCCTTGAATTGCAATTGGTGGGTGGATGCGTGACTCTTGCCGTTTTGCCTGATGGTGTTTAATTTGATTTGGCACAGAATGCATAAACTACTTATAGGGAAAACATCAATTAGGGTCTGGCATGTAGTTGAGCTAATTAAGAGGCGGTACGAAAGGATGCTAAAGGAAATATGCTGTGAAAATGGCTAATACAGTGCGAGTTGTTTAAAAGAAAGTATTTATTACAGTAAATTAAGGTTCTGATTTAATAATATCTAGAGCACTAAGCTCTACAGACAGCTTAAAACTAAATATGACCTAAAAAAAAGAGTTTTTTTAACTCTTAAATTAAGTTATAAACTCCAAGCTAAGAAAACATATTCATTTTATGATTAAAATGCTAGACTGTCAATAATTTAGTTCTTTAATTTATTGCTTATTTAGTTAATGACTTTATTAAGTGGTATTTATTTTCCTATTAATTAATTAATGCCTCAAGAGTAATGAATAGAGGCTCATTCCACTTATTAGGCATCAAGTAGTTGGCATTTTGGAACCAATTCGAACCGGCTTGTCCAGTTTATACCGTTTTCAGTTGCAGATAGTCCATAGCACATTCTCATCTCATCTACAGCTCATAGTCATAAGCAAAAAAGACCTTGAGAGGACAATTTAATCAAATGTCTCTCCAGCACCCGCTAATCCATTGGAAGCTGCACATTCCATTCGCCGCGATGATCGCATTAAGATAAGCTTTAATTGCTCATTTATGGATCCGAGAGAAATGTTTGAAATATGTGCTAAGCAATTTTATTAGCTACCGCCGCGGCCGGCCATAAAAGCCATCCGACATCAAAAGTCTAAAAATAAAAGTGGCCAAAATAAAAACATACGAATTATCAAGGAAACGACGGGGCAGTGGCTGCCAAAGCCGAAACAACAGGTAATTAAGAGCAAAAATAAACAATGGCAAAAAGCCCTCTGAGAAAATGGAGAGATGGATTTTCGAATACAGATTTGAGTGCTATGCAATTTGGATTCTTTATTTCGCTGAAATACTTGTGTGTCAAAATGAAATATTTTTGTGCAATGTGCAAGACAAACCTGATTTGCCATAAAATTAAATTTCGCGCCCATTTGGCGGTGACCAGTGGAGCGGCCCAGCCCAAAGATTTGTGCAAATGCTTTCGGCCACAAACGAAATCAATTTTTGCTTCTGCGGCCCCTGCGTTATGGCCAAATAAATCAATTTCTGCCAAGATCTGCTGAGACACGTTGCGCGATCATTTGACATTCTGAAGTCGGACAAGTGTGAAAGGAAATGCCTACAAATCTGTGTGTAAGAACTTTCGACAAATTCGCTGCACTTAAATTATTGATTGCAATAACTGACAAGTGTGTAGGCAATATATTTCAACAGAAATACATCAGCCTTAGAGCTGCGAATTATTTACGTCAACAAGTCACGCCCCACGGCAGCGAACTTGAACTGAAAACAGTTAGGGGCATTGATTTTTAACGAAACGAAACTAGCTAATTATAGTTTTGGATTTATAGTTAAAAATACAAATTTATAACAGCGCCATATAATATATATATTTTTTCTATTATAATATTTCTGTAAGAACCCTTGATATATCTTTAAATATTTTTATCTTTAAATTTTATATTTTGTCCCATTTATATCTTAATTTGTTAACGGACTCATAAATGCACGATTTAAGTCCATAAAACTCCTTAAAAAATACATTTCCTGTATACAACCAAATAAATGAACCAATTTCTCTGGAGTTTCCAACACAATGGAAAATTTTGTTGTTAGATTTTCCACTGCTGCTAACCATTCAATAAATAAATGCGGTTTATTACATGAAAAAAGTAAACACATTGTTGGGTATTTCTCTTAAATAAGGAAAACCTTCCTCTACTGGAAACTTTTCAATTGAGAAAACTGCAGTCTGATAAATAATCTCTCTCAGTGCCATTAAGAAAAAGTTTGAACATTTGTGATGTTATCTTCATTCCATTCAATTTAATGCTTTCCTACAGCAATTTAAAAACACTTTCTCACAATATTTTTCAACTGCAGAGACACTCTTTCGATTAAGTATAATTACGCTTTACGAATTGTTTTTGTTGTATGTACATATTTTTGATTTCATGGTGGCAGGGTAAAAATAAATCCCCTGAGAATTTTTTTTAATAAATCCCTCTAGTTTCTTTTATCTGTTATAGTATGGCTTTTCGTGTTTTTCTTTGTGTTTGTTTTTATTTTGATGCGCTTTACTCTAGTTCCCCGTCATTACACATTTTTATTATACATTTTGTTGTGTCTGTTCTTTATTACACAGAGAGAAATGTTGGTTTTATAATGGAATTTAAAAGATTTGAAAAATTAACTTGGAATTAAAATTACTGGAAAGTGTAAGAATTAGTTTTAATGTGACTTAAACTTAAATCTAATAATAATATATTATCAGTTTAATAGTGAAAGTGATTGATAAGTTTTAAATTTCTTTAAAATATTATAGTTTATAAAGATAACAGGGTTTAAACAGTAAGGGTAAAACCTTTTCATGCCTCAAAATCTGATTAAACATTTTCTTTCGTTCTCTTTTCTTTGTGTAGGGTTGGGAATTTGGCTGCTATTGCTTTGATTATTGTTGTTGTTGTTTGATTAGGCGTCTAGGTTGACACATAGGGGGCACACACACACACCTCACACACACACACAGAAAGACGGACACGTAGACAGACACATCGGCCGACTGACGGAAAGGCCCTCATAGATAGACACCCATACTCACACCGAGCACGAGAGACGAACACCGGGCACATGTGTTGGAAATTTAACACAAATGTGCAAATTTAATTAAATTCAAACGAGAAATAAATATAAATACGCTCCGTTGGCATATATGTGTGTATAGGTATATACGGATAATACTATATAGCGGCGGAGATCTTGTGAAAATAAGAAACTATGTGCTGTGACCTAAGGAAAAGCAACAATGTGCCACACACGCAACGCACACACTTGCAACGGCTGCTGCACTTGTGTGGGTAAATAAAAACGCAATTTTCACAAATTTTTTTAAACTTGACAAAGTCACAGAGGAAATGGTGCGAAACATACAAAAATATGTTCATACAAACATAAACACTAGGCAGGCAAAGTGAAAAACCCCAGGGTTTATTTTGTTATACCCTTGCAGGGTATTATAATTTCAGTCAGAAGTTTGCAACGCAGTGAAGGAGACGTTTCCGACCCTATAAAGTATATATATTCTTGATCAGCATCAACAGCCGAGTCGATCTAGCCATGTCCGTCTGTCCGTCTGTCCGTCTGTCCGTCTGTCCGTTTCTACGCAAACTAGTCCCTCAGTTTTAAAGCTATCTCAATGAAACTTTGCATATAGTCTTCTATATGCTCTCACTGCTATATATGTCGGAACGGGCCGGATCGGACGACTATATCATATAGCTGCCATACAAATGTTCGATATATTTTTAGAAAAATAATTATAACTTTGCTGTTTTTTAACATTTTGCACCATTTTTTAGATATGGCCATTTTATATTACTTCGGAATTTTGGTAAAATTTTTATGAAAATCGGACGACTATATCATATAGCTGCCATAGGAACGCTCGGGAAATTAATAGAAAAAAAATTATAGATTCGTTGTTTTTCAACGTATTTTCATCTACTCCGGGATATAAGCTTATTTTATTATTCTAGAATTTTGGTATAAATTTAAAAAAAATCGGACAACTATATCATATAGCTGCCATATAAACGATCGGTAGATGTAGGGAAAATGTAAAGCTGGAAATGCAAAACTGTAACTGTCAAACTGTAAACATAATAAGTATAGGTAAAATGTAATGAAATAATATCTGCAAGGGTATACAAACTTCGGCGTGCCGAAGTTAGCTTCCTTTCTTGTTATATTTAAAATAACACCAGGAATAAATTGTAACTTAATTTATTCTATCAATTAATAATTTAAAAACCATTCCTTTTGGGAGATTAATTAAGTTTTGTTAGCTAGTGTTAACATCCGTTGAAAATGTTGAATTTTTAAATGCTTTAAATTAGCCAAGCCCTCGAACCGAATATAGGATATTCTCAGACTTGAATTGATTCAAAAATTGTAAGGCAATGAGGCGAGAGATATAAGATATTTTATAAATATTCCTGCAATCCACTTGCTAATGACTCACTGAATATATAGAAATATTTAATTTTTAATAAATGTTAGCCTGCAGAATGTTGTGACAACTCAAACACTTTATTGCATTTAAGACTGGTTAATTTTGGCCCTAATTTTATACCGCCATTCGATTAGAAAAGATAAAACAAATTTGGCAGAAATTTAAAATACAATTTGTCTCATTGGACTTAGTGCCGGCTTCAATAAAGTATTTTATCGGCGCTATCGCCATTTTTTGATAATGTCGAGAACCCCGAAAATAATGCCGCCCCGGTCGCTTCTTCAATTCGTTATCGAAGGTAACACAGCATATGCCAAGTGGCTTTGATTTTGGTTTTATTTTTACTTTTTCATATGTTTCATATTTATATACAAAGCATGGCATTTTTTATAGAATCTTAACTCGGTTCTTGGCCATAAAGATAAAATAGAAACTGGAAAAAAAAAATAAGCAACACTGAGTGGGGGCGTTAATTTATTAATGCAGAGCCGTGAGCCAAAACAAAATCTGCGAGAACACTTTTATAACTTGATTTATTTAGAGCCAAGCGAATTGGATGAGTTGGTGTTGTTAAGTGTGTGGTTAAGATTTAAAAATAAATCGAAATTATGAAACATAAACAGAAGGACATTGGCTAAGGTCATTGTTGATACTATTATGCGGCTCTTTAATTAAATTAATATATTATTCAGTTCTGGAAACTCTAAAAAAAAATAACATTCATTCTAGCATTCACTTTTAATTACGAATTCTTTGAATCAATCCATCGACCTAGATCTCAAATTATTGGACACAAAATGTATTAAAAGAGATGCAACTAAAAATACTAATAATGCCAAAGTCAACAGACACACACTCACACGTTTCAGATAATAAATAAATGTATAGGAAAATATATTCACTTATGTATATGTTTTTGTTATTTTTTTGTTTTTTGTATCACTTCTTTCATCATACATTCACACATAGGCGATGATCAACTCGTTCGGCCGTTGAAAAAAAAAATTGCAAATAAAAAATACAACAAAAAAATAGCAACAATAACAACCAGAACTGACGCAGAAATTTGCCACCAGCTGCCAAGTTGAAAGCAGCATTAAATTATATTTGCCATTTCATACAATATACATTCAAATTGGAGATACTTGCTGGTGTTTTGCCTTTGCGGCAAGTGGCATTATTTAATTAACAAACGGCTAGCCGAAATTGAAATGGAAATAAATATTTTATAAAAACCGAAATCAGATACGATTAGCGCTATCAAAGAGAGCGCGAGAGAGGTCGTTGAATATACTTTTCGATCCATCGCTACCCATTCAGATTCGTTAGATCGCGTTCTCGCACCGTATTTATGTATTTTTGTGTTTTCTATTTATTTTGTTTCTTTTTTTTTTTGTATTTTTAGCTAATTTCAGTCGCTATTGAGCTTGGCAATTAGTTACACTTGATTATAGGAAAGCAGATCGTGCCGGTCGGTCCCCCAAGTTCAATGTTTATATTCTGTTGTTCCACTTTGAATTGATTTCGAGGTTTGCAAAAGAGGGAAATCACTTGTGGGATGTCATAAAGAAGTTGAGTGGTGTTCCAACTTAAAAGCTTATCATTGAGATTTGTATTAAATTTTTTTGAGGGGTTCTTTTTTTAATTGATATATTGTTACGAATCTAACAGTTAAATCAGTTCAATGATTTCTTCATTATTTATTATACGGTTCGTTGGAAGTGAAACTTTACCTAATGGTTAGTTGTGACTCCTTCGCCTGTGTTTACTTCCAAATCATTTATATCAATGAATAATATTCATTAAAGACACATTGCCTAATGGCACATGTTATTTAAAAAATGCACATCAACACTGCCACATACACGCACACACACACTGGCGCTTCAAAAAAGCAAGGAAACGCGCGAAAATCGCGTCCAACGAGCAAACAACCGCCTGTGAACCGTCGGAAAACCGCCAGTGAACCGCACCCGTGCACGTTCCAATCAGAACTGAGACTGAACAACCAAAAGTCCAACAGGCTGAGGGCCACTAACCCACACAGACGCACACACTGCACAGTGGTTCGTTGTTCAAAAACATAGTTCCAAAAATTCTGATTTCAATTTTTATCATCTGCGAATACATCTAATGCAAGCAAACCATTTTCTTTTTTTGTTATTTTATTTTTAAATTATTAATTTGAGCTATACTTATACATTATATTTAAAAATATATAAAGTTATACCTTTATTTATGATAGGAAATGGTTGGCAAAATGAATCTAATTTGAACTTCATGTGTTAAAATTGCATATTTATTTATTTAATTTGTTAGGCTTAAATAAATAAAATATATGATTTTTATAGATTTGTTTAATTTTATATGTTAATATATGAAGTTTACTTTCACGCTATTATTATGAAAAAATCCTGTTTGCAGATTATTCTAAAATAAGTAAAGAACATTTTATAATATTTAAAATATTGTACTTCTTATAAGAAACCACTGTGCACCACAGCAACATGTTGCCGACCTTGCTGAGTGAGCGGCAACAAATTATTCTCGAGAGAGTAAGTCAAGAGAGTGGGAGAACGATTGTTGCTCTGTTTGGGTTTTATGTTTTCATTTCGTATAAAAAAAACAACAACAATAAGAAGTGCCGGCACTGATCAATGAACTAAAAGCGATGGAAATATAATGTTCTATATTTTAAATATCTGAACGAATTTTGTTGAACAAAAGATACAAGAATAGTGTTTATTTTCATATCCCAACAAAGCTCGAACGGATGAAATGCAGTTATGAGTAACTAAATAATTTTAAAAGAAAACTATAAGTAATGTTAAGGCTTGTGGAAATATTTTTTTAAATATATAAAGACGAAAACATAAATCAAATTTTTATTTCCAAAGAATTTAAAAATATTTATATTATCTTGATATTTTACAGTCATACTACTTTATTTGTTGTTTAATTGATGATGTTTTCTTTGTTTTAACTATTTGGCAATATTATAAAGAATTTAACGTTGTTAGCTGAGTTTTAAAATAAATGTCCATGCTCATTTACTATTATTACTTTTTGTTCCCAGGGTT
This sequence comes from Drosophila kikkawai, assembly GCF_030179895.1. Lineage (NCBI taxonomy): Eukaryota > Metazoa > Arthropoda > Insecta > Diptera > Drosophilidae > Drosophila > Drosophila kikkawai. The sequence continues at coordinate 11,138,563 of NC_091730.1, forward strand.
TGGTTTCAAGTACCTTGTTTTAATGAGCTTAAAGTAAAAACTAATCAATAAATCAATCATTATAAAATCTGACAAAAAGCAATCATTAAGACAATAAAAGCATATTTTTTGTTTTAATTCATTGAATCTAATCTTTTCAAGTATGTCATTGAAAGTGCAATCCAATTTTCTTCTTAATATTCTGCTGCCTTAGTAGCCAACGCCGTTATCAAGCTTATCTAAGTTTTAATCTAAAACGTTAACTACTTATAACAGTTACCTAATGATTGAAAGATAATTGAATGGATCATAAATATATTAGTGTTCAGTTGAGTGCAGTGTAATAAAAGAGAATAAATATAAAGTTTGTGGAAGAGTTACCATTAGGATAAATATTGTTTTAGCAATTAACAAATTCAGTTAGTTCAGTTCGATTTAGTTTGTAGAACTTTGATGCACACCCCTTGCTATTGCTACCAGCTCCACTTCAACCTCAATTTCCTGAAATTAAATTACTTACTAGCAGCTCAGTTCTTTCCTGTTCCTGGTAATTTCAGCTTAGCAGGATATTGTCAGCACTCGTTTTCAACTGGTCCTCGTCCCTTGCCTGACACGAGTGTGGGAAAATGTTTGAACTGCTCTGTTGACACACAAACACCTGCTCAAAGTGGGTACTTTGGTTGCAGTGTGTTTGCTGACTTGTGCAATTTCCGTCGGACAACACGGGGCGTATACGTAATGGACTTTGACAGAGCTTGGGCAACAGTTGTCCACAAATTTAGCCATTTTATTGAAAGTTTTATGTGTGAAGCCTAGATGCTTTATCGATTTTGTAGCTTATAGAAATTATCAGGCCTTTATTATGTAAATTGATATGCGTTATTTTAATTATTTTCAATCCAATTACATACATACAAAGCTGGCAATGGTGAAATGAAATGCCTAGGGTCTGTTATATATTTTTTAATTCTCTTGAATATATTGTTTTAAATATATTAATTAAATCAACTCGATTGTTACTGAGGCTTAATTTACGTTTCTCCAATTAAAAATCATTTGCAATCCAATAAGGTTTTAATTACAGAAAATACACCAAAAGTATGTGACACTCACCTCAGGCAGCCTGCATTTTCATGAAGCTCCTACCGAATTTCGGATTTGCATAAATAATAATGAAATTGTCAGCCAGTGAATAAACCAAAATAAAAGCAGCTTTAAGCATCCGCAGCCATTAAAAGGCAATTTGGAATGTGTAAAGCCGCCGACCGGGGTACCCAGGATCAAGGCAAATTAACTAATTGAAGGCTCAAATGGACTTTGCATACATTTGCGGACCGATAAAGGTGTCTCGCCTGCCGATAGATTAAAGATGCTAAAGGTAACGGCCAGCCCCCAAGGTCACGGTGGCCCTCGATGGCAATCCAGGTGGGTGGCATGCATAATACATTCTGAGATCGAAATCAAAACATGTTTACCTTCACACGCCGCCTTGTTAAGTTAGTCCTGGAGCTTCAAGAATGGCCACTTCAGACAGGATGGCGACAGCTAGCCAAGTCAAATGGCTCAATTCCCTCAATAGGAGGCTTGCTCTGAATGGTGGTGGCTATTCGATTTAAATTTAAGATATATCCTAAGATTTTAAATGGATATTTGTTTGAAATTATGTTACTATTTGTTTAACATTTCTAATGTTATAAATTTCAGCTGGCCTGTTGCATGATAGTATTTTTATGGTAATATTTGTCAGTTAATATCCTAGGTAAATGTTAGTTTTACCTTTTCTTTTCAAGGCTCCTCCTTCTCCTTTGGCTCTGTGAAAGTAAACCAAGTAAATGATAATTTAATGAACGGCTATTAAATGTCAGTCAATGCCATTTGCTGGGGGTCACAGCCAATATAGCCACTAACGTTTTTTGCATTCTTAATGAACTTCAATCCCCTTGAGCGTTTTCCTGTGGCAGAAAATCAATTTCAACGCAGGCAAGGCCAGAGATTCTTTAAATTTTTCACATACTTGGGGCAAGAATATATTGCTAGTGGGTCGACGACAGTTGGCCGGGACATAAAGCCTAATTACGAAACGTTCTTTAATTAGTGCGCTCGACTTAATTACAAAACTGCAAACTCAACAAAGGCAACAGCAAAATCTGCAACAAGAACGAACTGGGGGCTGCTGCCCCAGGATCCATGCCCCTTGGTAGACAATTAACTGGCTCTGAAATGTGTATGTATGTGTTTTTTTTTTTTAGGTTTGCGGCAACAGCTTGTTGACATCGTCCTTTAAAACGCCCGAAAGTATGCTTTGTCCCTGGGTATTCGACACATTCACAAGTTGGAGCAGAGCCAGTCCAACGAAGTTTAAATAAGGGTTAAATTGACTGAATTAATGTTACATTTTTGTTGAGAACCCTCGTTAACCATATTAGGCACAGGATACATAAATTATTTAATAAAGCCAGCTTCAAATACAAAGGAAATTAATGCACTGTGGAAACAAATTGATTTTAGGTATATTTTTAAAGATATTTTAAAGACCTCATCTCTAGTCAAACTTTTTAATTATAATTAATTATATTTAAAATTGAAACATTTTAGCTTTATATTAAAGCAGTATCAGCAACAACTCATTCAATTTGACCCTACAATCCCGATTACCCATTATCATCTTTTGTGAAAAAACGGTGGCAAAAAAAAACTTGGATTGCTGATAGAAAAAATCAATGTCGAAATGTAAATTAGGGTCTCACCGCAATGCCGTTTGAATAAATATATTCACAAATCATGCAATTTCCTGCCAACTTTGACTGAATCTCCAGCAACAAAAAAAAACACAGGGAAATAATAAATTCAATATAAACGCAAATTATTTTTGCTGTCCAGTAGGGGGCAAAATCATAAAAAAATAAGAAGTAGAGCTTTGGAAAAAGTGTATGCCATTTGTGGCAGTTTGCGTTTGGTTTTTATGTCCTGCCGGCCACGCATAAATCTGACAGCCAACCCCACAGTTTCCTGACGTGTTCGACACTCCCCTTTAAAGCTGCCTTACCTGCGTGTGTGTGTCTGCTTACAGCCATCAAGAGAATCAGCAAAAGGTAATTTCGGTTTTTTCTTTAGGGTTTCATTTTTTCAAATCAAATAAATATTTCTCACTTCTACTTAAACTTCTATTATATCATACCACAACCAAATACATTTTTCTCTCACAAATATTACCATTTCTCAAAGAAAATGTAATAATAAACACAATAAGCTGCCCTATATTACTACCTCTATCTATTTTCCACCCTCGCCACCAGCGAGCGTTAACTGAAATTCATCATACGCCACGTTGCCGCCCCTGGCTGCAAACGAGAAAAAACTTTTGCAACATGTTTACGTGTTCTGACCCGCATACGAAATTAGAGTCTGGCAGAAACCGAAAAGTTCCACAAATCTTTGGTAGATTTAATTATGTTTAAATAGGCTTAACGAAACTTATCTATGGGGCTGTAGGAAACCCAATAAAGGCGGTCATTTATCAAACCTAAAATGAAACTAATTGAATTTTAGGAAAAGGCCACATATTCTTTTATTTCTGTTTAGAAACCAATATAACTAAAATAAGATTAAAATTTTAACAAAGGAAATCTGCTGACAGGTACAAATTTTCAGGATGAATGCTGAGGTCCAAAGCCTATTAGAGAAGGTTGCTTAATGAGTTACGAAGATAGAAAGTAATTTTCTGAACACGAGATTTATTTAGCTTGGTACGGACGGCATTTTATATAGTTCTTGCACGTTATTTAATATTATTTACCTAAGAAGCAACAATAGAAATTGCCTTTCATTTTATTTATTTAAACCAAAATGACATCACTGTTACCACATATGGACAAAATGGCCGCCAGTCGCATTTCCGGCGAGTGTGCATGTGTGCATGGAGGCATGTATATGTGCACTTAGCCTGTTGCTCCTCGTTTCCTTTTTGATTTCATTTCTTCTTTATTATACCCACTTTTCACAGCCATTGTTTTTCCATTCGTTGGATTTAGTTTCTGCAAATTTCATTGAACCTTACTGCCGGATGCAATGGACCATGAAGGAGGAGGCGGACAATTGGCAGCAGCCGGCAAAAAGGCCACAGTGACACCCGATCCGCTGTCGGAATGGAAGTGCGTCGGGTGCGTTGGCTGAATGGCTAGAATCCGACAGGCCGTCTGTCAATCAAAATATCCTCGACGGACAGCGATGGACGTGAATGCTTTATGCAAAACCATTGGCAGGTCACAGAGTTAGAAATTTTATTGGATTCGAGTGAAGAACTCCTGAATCAAATATGAATATAATATTTGTATATTGCGAATTGGAATATCAGTAGTAAACCTTTTTTTTTTCTTGGCTTGAGTTTCCTGTTATACATTGAAGTAACAAAATTATTAAAATGGTATAAAATCAAGCAAGCATTGTTAATACAAAAGTTTACATAAATGAGGACAATGTGCGAACGTAGAATCGTCTGCATTTCAATCAGCATAAGCTGTTTAATTTTGTTCTATTTTATTTTCTTTGTGTGTAAGTATTTGAACTAAAGGAAGTGGATCATCACATATAATATGTACATTTTGCCATATCGCAGCTATGATTTTAAAAATATACATCCAGCTGGTATATGTGCTCTTTGGATTCTTAGCTACGGTTTGCCTGTTGTATGGAGCAAGTAGGGTAAGAATGTTATATTTTCTTTCCAGTAATACTAAAAAAGCCGATCAAATTTATTTCCAGGAAAACCTCAAATATCTCCAAGCTTGTTTTTGGCTTATGCTTATAGCAATTATTTGGGCCATACTAGTATCTCTCAAGCGAATCGTAGAAACAACTGGAAAAAGGAAGGCTTATGTTTATGATGCCATTGTGATAGTTTCCGCAAGTAATCTAATGAAATTTTTTATTAGGTGGGAGTTTTAAGCTAATCAATTTACTTACCTAGTTGCTTTGATCGTATGTGACTGGGTTGTATACAAATTTGCTAAGGAAGTAAATCAGAGATGATAAGAAATGTTCTTGTATCCGTTGGAAAACATTGAAATTACTTGTATTTTCAGGTGAGAGTTTCTTTTACAAGTTTTTCTATATTGACAGAAATTTCTTGTTTCTCTTTTTAGAGCTCTCAACTGAATGTGAGTCATGATACCACCTCTAGAGACCATATGGTTTATTAAGAACCCGACCCAGCCCTAGTTTTATTCAAACAATAAATAAATATTCCCCAAAAAGGCATCAATTTTTTAATTTTGACGAGGATTTAGTTATATCCTATACATATTTCTCATGACATCCTTTTTTCAGGCCTTTTTTAATGACTTTATTGAATCACAATTCGGATAAGGACATCTTGGATCTCTCATTGTTCTTACAGGAAAATAAGGACTCTAATTGTTTTTATCCCAAATAAAAAACAACAAATAATCATTTTGTTTTCCAAAGGTTGCCTTGTTCAGCGTAATAAATATATCTCGGGATATGACAGGCTCAAAGGAGACCCCACCACCTGGATGCCCCGGGCTATCCCCCCCGAAAATAATCGTGTTGTTTTTCTTACATTTCACGATTTTGCTTCTGGCAACCGACGCAATTTCCAAACAAGCAATTTACTTATTCATGCAGCTGTTATTCGCGTTTTTCAAGACAAATGTGCGTTGGAATATTTAATGTGTTTATTATTTTCTGCATTGAGGTAAGCTCCGCGTGTTGAGCAACAAGTTGAGAGAGTGTAGTGCAACAGGCCCAGCAACATGTTGATTGGCTCAAATGTAAACAGAGAACATACCTCTCTCACGGACTTGTACACCTTGCACAAATTGTTAGTATAAGTATGCGCATGACTAATATACCAGCTATACTTCTGTCGCCAAAAATTTATGACGTTTACCCCTTGGCAACGTCAACTGATAATGGTACAAGTGTGAAATGCGTGAATAATCTTCGCCTTTGTGAGCCCCAAAGCAAAGGCAGTTCATAGAATTTATTCCCGAAATAATATAACAAGAAAATTTAAAAAATATATATATTCAAGGAAAACTATTTAAAACAATACTTCTAAAACAAAAACCTAAACACACTTTCTACTTTAAATATCCTTGTTTTTCCCAGTTCTAAACATTTATAATTATTCAAACTGCTAAAATTAATTTAATCTGCCAAATAAAAGTCATAGTCATATAGTTTTCATTTTAAAATATGTATATTTTATTGCTCTTCGGTTGCATTCAATCAGCATTCGCATAACTTTTACACAAAAAATACACAGATATAGTTTATAGTTAGAATAATGTAGACTTCAGTGTTTTCGACGCTTTACAGATATCAAATGCATTATAAAGTATCAGCTTTATTTACGTTCAACAGTTCTTCGAATTGCATGATTAGAGGGATGCTGGATTACGGTGAGGGAATCATCTTTGGGTATTGTTTCCTTTAGTTCCGGGGGACTTGAGCTTACATTTAACATAAACACTGTGACGTTCATTAATTTTAAATACATAGCGAAATGCATACAACTTAAAGTTCATTCCTCCGTTATTTATCTGTTTTGAAAATGTATGTTAAACATAGGCAATGGCATTTAGAGCCAAAACAAACGAATGACTGACTGGCCCAGTGACCTGACTTGGGTTTGACTCTGACTGTCTGACTGATCGACGAACATTGGCGAGAATTGCTCTTCATGTACACACATTCAATTAGCATTGGGTATCAAAAATACTTATGGCCTTTCATTACACTTTAGATACAAAAATAGTTACAATTTAATACCATTAACAAAAATACTTGACGATCGATCAATTGCATATTTTGGAAACTCTTTCTTACACGCTTTTGGAACAAAACTAAACTCATTTACAAGACATGTTTGGGCAAAACAAAAAGCGTATGTATGGGGTGTGTGTGTGTGTGTGCTTCTGGTATCCTCCTTAGGCCCAGTCCTTTTTAATTTCAAAGGTCCAGTCCCACTCTAGGTGTATATGCTTGTCGTCATCCGTAAAGACCGAACTGACCGAGTAGGTGCCGCGGGAGAATGTGCCAGAGGGCGCCTCCTCGGCGGGCGTCAAATAGAATTGAATCTCCTTCTTTGGCGGATAAGAGCCAACCATATGCTTCATTTTATCAACTAAATAAAGAGACGAAGAATATTTATTATATATATTACATTTGGGACTTTCCGCCGGTATCTTACCCACAACTTAAGCCCACGTAAAATAAATTATCCGAAATAAATGTTTGGCATTGGAGATAATAACAAGGACATTAACAAATTACGTTATTCTCAACACATGACTATTGTTAATATCGCAAATGTTAAAAACACAATATAAACAAGACTGCAAAATCCGTATAGGAAGGTAGTGCCATTAAAAAAAGGGCTCCCCATTATGATCTAAGCCCAGAATGCGACTACCCCGTTCAAATGATAACCAAGAACTAAAACTAAAGCTGCACATTTGCATGTCGCAGCTACTGGAAAAGAGAAGTCTCAAAAGTGCTGGCACTGACCTGTACACAAATACCTGATTTGTGGAGGTCTAATTAGGGATTATATCGAGAGGAAGAGTACAATATATCGATAAAAACGACGAAAATCATTCATCGAAATTTTGAATATCAAGAAATATAGAATTTTATGTAATTATTAATTAATTATTATTAATTATTATTTTATTTAATTATTAAAATTATTAATTACTCAATTTTATTTATTAAAAATATGTCATTTAATTTAACTAATTACTTAACTGAATATTCAAAAATAAATTTACTTAGTTTGTCATTTTTTACTATATTGGATAAAAAATCGATTTATTGCAACATTAAAATATCGATATATATGACCATGAATATTTATATTTCAAAAATTAAAAAAAAAAAATATTTTTCTTTACATAAAATGTAGTTTAAAAATTAATTAAAATTGATAACTTTCTTTCAATATTTATATCTATACAAATATTTAAACAAAAACTTAATGGACTACCTACAATATCGAATACTGGAAACACTTACCATTCACCCCCAAGCGAGAAGTCTTTTGCACATACTTAAGGCCATGGACAATTTCACGCTGCACAATAAAATCAATGCGCACCTTGTACTGAACACCTTCTTTGATCACAAAAAGCTGTCAACAATGGGAAGACAAGTTAATGGCTGCGAAATAATTAATATTTGTTTTTAATTACCTGCTTTTTCAGCTGACTTAGGTCACCGGTAAGATCCAATTCCATATCATCTCGACCCTCTACAACGAGTGCCAGTTTCTTCACAATCACCTTACGCGGATCATTGGGTTCTGGCAAATTGAAGATAAATAATCGATGAATATTTAAATTTTTAGTTAAAAAAAAAGGTGTCTTACCAACGACAATCTTTTCGGTCTGAGCTGCACCCAGAAGGGCCTCTTTGTAGCGCCTTAGGCTCTCGTCCTCCTGATCGGCGGCCATTATCTCCTCGATGGTCTTCTCCGGCGGCGCCTGGTAGTTGGCATCGTGCACATCCTCATCGTGATGATCGGGGTGGGGCTTCGTCTCTGTTTCGGCCATAGCTTCTAACCTAGAACTGTCCAAGTGGAATTGTTTATTTATTAATCAATTACATTTAAATGTGAGGCACCGTCTTAATTGCTGTCGATGCTATTGTTTTATATGTTGTCCGAGATTTTGTTTAGTATTTCTCACTCACTTTCAGTCTCTCTTTAAGAAGCATACGGGTCATAGGCATATTTTTAGGAGTGTGAGTAACATGTTGACGATAATGATATTGTTTTATATATGCATGTACATATATACAACAGCCTCCATATAAAAGTATGTGCGTTTGCAAGGCGCTACATTCGATAAACATTTTTAAGATATTCCTGAAAAACTGAAACACACTTAGCCCGTTCTATGAATTTTCCTATATAAACCTTTACGTTTTTAAGGATTTGCTTAAAATATGAATTTCTTTACTGTGTTTTTGTTAAGATTAAGAAATTATATATTTTCATATTAGAATTAGAAGCCTTAACTTATTTTCAGATAGACAACCTTGCAAAACACATCCCCAATTAAATATTACAACCTAAATTGAATAAGATACATCTCATTGTTGATTAGCTTATCATTACCATTAACATCGATTTCTTTTTTGGCAACAGTAACATTTGTGCTGCCACCAAACGTTGGCCACTTCATATGCACGTTCAATAATATTGATTAAATTCCAATTATTAACGCATTGATGAACTGACGGGTTGATTGGCAGTCGAGGCGGAGGGGAAAGGCGACTTGCAGCTGGTCAAAGTGGAAAAAAAAAAAAAGGTCCAACCATATACGGAGCCAATGTGGCAGATAAGGCAAGAGCATATACGATAGACAGAGAGAGGGCGGATATCGGCATTGAATAATATTGAACCGAACGGGCGACAAAAGCCCAAACCCCCCGCTATCGCCCCACCCACCGAAGCCTTTATTGTTATCTTGCTTTGTTTTTCACTATCTAAATACACGTCGGTAGGTCGGCCGGCTGGGTTTGCCTTATGTCCATTTTCAACGAGTGTTGGCCCAATAATAATTCTCAATCCTCCACATTTGGCTTTATATACACAAGCTACACACATGAAATTGAAATGTTATTACTTGACATTAGATTGTTGCGAGATAATTAAAATGTATCTATATAGACGGATTTCAGGCACACGGGTACACAGGAAAAACAAAGATATTTTTGAAATAAATATGGCTAATATTATATTGGTTGCAGGTAAAGTTAAATTTTTAAAAAATATATTAATACCAATTAAAATGGACCTTCTATCTTCTGAAAAATCAAAGTGTAATTGCAATTTAATAAACTAAAAACTTAACTTAACTTAAGATATTGAAAAACATTGAACTTATGTTTCCGTGTATAAGAAAGAATAGCAAAAAATAAAAATAGTGAGAGAAAAAAAAAAGGAAAATAATAAACATTTTCCAGACTAACAACGAACGAAAGTTTGGGCCAATAAATACAATCCGAATGATTAAGGTTGAGTGAGAAAAGGTAATTTCAAGAACAATCTGACCAACTGAAATTTCGAATTCCAAACAAAAATTCGGGGAAGCGATAGAGAGCGAGGAAAGGAGAAGGAGGCGAAGAGAGCCGACCCCCCGCCAGACCTCAGTGTGGGGATAATTTAAGGAAATGAACAAACCATGCCAGTTTTTTTTTTTTTGTCTTGATAAAGAAATGTGCAAGAAGAATGTTAAGACCCCAGACGTATGTATGTATTGTATGTATGAATCACGCACACCAGCTCGCACACACACACACACACACACACACACACACACACACACACACACTAACGCCCGCACACTGAGGCCGGCACATGAATCGTCACTGTTTGCAAGTACGACTTTTTGGGAGTGGTGCCTTGGCCAGTACAGATAACCAAATATTTGTTAATAATACCAAGTACCAGTACTATGGCTAAGTTCAAGTATTAATTACGCGGCATGCATGGGAACGCAGCACTCGCGCACACACTCTCACAATCCAGAAACGACGCGCACTCACCTTTTTAATGTGCCAAAGTTATATTCAAATCCAATAGTTTCAAACCGTCTTCGGGAGAGTCACGTGGCCTGGTGATTACACAGATTTCGCTTTTTTTTTGTACTTTTTATGGGTTTTGTGGCTGACTAATTTTGAAACAAAGCAAAATACAACGAAAAACACTCGGCGAAACAAGAAAGAAATCTAAGTGTTACCAGCTGCTGCAAGTCAGAGTAAGACCAGGTGTTACGGGAGACGTGAAAAAATACTGACACGCGTTGGTATATTTTTATCACACTTCTCATAGCCGGTCACACTGATCAACAGCTGTTTATTACTTCATCGGTCAGGTTTTATGGAAATTTTGGAAAATGACCCAGTACTTGAATCAACTGAACACCGCCGATAAGCTGGCCACCGAACCTTGGCCTGAAGATGCCACTATCTACCAGGTGAGTTTCTGTCAATCGGAGCCCAGCTCACTTAATAATATGTCTTCCTAAACCTCTGTACAAAAGCCTTATGAGGCGGAGCAGATTCTGCTGCCGGAGAACGCCAGTTGCCTCGCGGTGAAAGCCTATCTTAAGATGTGCAACCTCCCCTTTGGTGTCCGATCCTGCGCAAACGCCGAGCACATGTCCCCGGGTGGAAGGATGACCAAATTGCCATTTATCAGGGCAGGCGCCTTCATATTCGCCGAGTTCGAGCCGATCGTGAACTTTGTGGAACAAAAGGACATGGCCATTGGGAGCTGGCAGGATGAGGACGAGAAGGCCGACATGCGCACCTACGTGTCGTTGGTGGAGAACATCTTCACCATGGCCGAGCTGTACATCAGCTTCAAGAACGAGCGCGTATACAAGGAGGTGACAGCGCCAAGGAACGGAGTCGTCTTTCCGTGGCCCCTTAACCACATGCAGAACTATGGTAAGCGGCGGAACGCCTTGAAGCTGCTTAAGGTCTACCAGTGGGATGATCTGGACATTGAGAGCGTCATCGAGAAGGTGGCCAAGTGCTGTGAGACGCTGGAATATAAGCTCAAGGAGATCCCCGATACTCCCTTCTTCTATGGCGATCAACCCTGCGAGCTGGACGCCATTGCATTTGGCCATCTCTTCAGCATCCTGACCACCAATCTACCCAACATGGCGCTGGCCCAGACTGTGCAGAAATTTAAGCACCTGGTCGAGTTCTGCCGCTTCGTGGATGAGAAATACTTTCAGACCAGGTTCCTACCAGAATAGTTTAAGTGTTACACAGGAACACAAAATTAAACTTTGTGAAATTTCCACGAACCATTTCAAGTTTTCCATGATATTTGGGTGCTCCTGAGTAAAAGTCCCATACAAAATTATTTTCCATCACCTACAGGTTTCGCGGTATACCTAAGAATACAAAAAACCTATGTTTGCCGACATTTTGAATTACGTGGCCTATATAATTGGACTTACCTTTATTATTTTTGGTAGGACCTACTCTCAATACATCACGGCACTACTAAAAAATAGTCCCAATCGTGAACCATTGCCCATGTCTTTGGAATTCGACGCCAAAGTTGAAACTCCCAAAATTTTCAGCATTTCTGTGATGAAAAATCAATTCTGAGAATTAAATCTTATATGGAACTAATTTTAAATATTCATTGAATCTATTGTTCATTGTATTCTTTAATTTCGGTTTAAAGCGTTTTCATGAGGACATTTTATTGGATTTATTAAACGAATAAAACAGCTTTTTTGGTTTTATTATCTACTCCTATTTGCTGTCAAATTTCAAATAAGTCAAGGCAACCTATAAAATAGTAGTAGATATGTTTCTTTTTATATATAATATACATTTTTTCTTTTTGACTAAACATAAATATGTAAGGATTATCGCTGGCTACTAAGCTGTCTTAAAAATGTTATGTTCGGAATACATTTTTATTTAATATAAAACTAAATTTATATTATATATAAAAAGAAACAAATCTACTACTATTTTATAGGTTGCCTTGACTTATTTGAAATTTGACAGCAAATAGTAGTAGATAATAAAACCAAAAAATCGGTTTTATTCGTTTAATAAATCCAATAAAATGTCCTCATGAAAACGCTTTAAACCGAAATTAAAGAATACAATGAGCAATAGATTCAATGAAAATTTAAAATTAGTCCCATAGAAGATTTAATTCTCAGAATTGTTTTTTTATAACAGAAATGTTGAAAATTTTGGGAGTTTCAACTTTGGCGTCGAATTCCAAAGACATGGACAATGGTCCACGATTGGGACTATTTTTTAGTAGTGCCGTGATGTATTGAGAGTAGGTCCTACCAAAAATAATAAAGGTAAGTCCAATTATATAGGCCACGTAATTCAAAATGTCGGCAAACATAGGTTTTTTGTATTCTTAGGTATACCGCGGAACCTGTAGGTGATGGAAAATAATTTTGTATGGGACTTTTACTCAGGAGCACCCAAATATCATGGAAAACTTGAAATGGTTCGTGGAAATTTTTGGCTGTGTACCTGTGTTATTAATTCGATTAAAATGCTGGTACAAGTGCCAAATTATAAATCAAATCATTATAGTTTCAATTGATTTTGTTAGCTTTCTATCTGCTTTGGTTCAGTTATAGCTTGGCTAGTTGTAAAATAGTTTTATTTTAAGCTTTAGTTGGAACACTTTCCTAAAAAGCTTAACCAGCTGAAAATTGTGAGTTGTTGGAGCTTCACTGTATATTGTGTGCCTTCAATTTATGCTTTCTATATACTTTCTACAATTGCGCACCGCTTTAAATTTCCGCCAAAGGCCTTCAAATAGTTCGTTTCAAATAAGGTAAATTTAGTTAACATACCTAAAAACAATCTAACATTTATTTTAAACATTTTACTTTCAGCAAATAATTTGAAAAACCACTTTTCGAGAATGTAAATAAATGTGTTGACTGTTATAAAACATTTGGCATTTCAACAATCGTCTAAAGAAATAACTAAAACCATGGATGGCCCATAAAAGAACAGGATATTCATAAGCCGCTTGTTGCCTTTAAAAGTCAGTAGAATAAATGTGGGGATCCCAATTAATTTTAGACCCAGATCCAGAATTTTATAACGGTGTCAAATGATTTTAATGTGGTATTTAATTTGTCAAACAAATCCATCCAGCTGGTTAGTATTTTTTCAGGAAAATGTAGTTTCCACGCACGGTCATACTGGAGCAACTGTAAACAAACGCAGAGGAAGAAACTTTGTAAAATAAATTCAGATTTTATAGAGTCAATGAAACGGAAGTACTTTGTGTGGACGCCTGAAGCCACAAAACATTTCCTGGAGGCATGGGAGACCAATCGCAAGAACTTTCGAGCGAAACGAAAGAACTTGATCCACAAAGACATGGTTGCAGCCTTGAGTGATTTCGGTGTGCCTGAAAGGGCAATAAGAGCAAAACTGCTGGTTATGAGCAGAAGATATCGGTATAACTCAAGTTACTGCCTCTTGGGGTTTATTAATTAATAATGCTTGCTTGCAGGAATGAAGCCTTGCAGTATTTGAAAACAGGAGTTTATCCAAAGTGGAAGTATTTTCAAAAAATGAGGAACATTTTTGGACACAGTGATGATACTGAAGAAGTTTGTGAGGAAACGGAAAGTGCTGGTAAATTTGACTATATTTTAACGGTATAAACTAGAGAAAAGTGGGTTTGAGTTAATGTATATTAACGTAACAATAACTGTGGAATGGGAAAACAACAGATTCTTCAAATTTAAAGTATATATTTTTGTTTGTAAACTAAACATAAACTGCCCATAAATTTATATAAATTAAATATAAATATTATTGAAAATTCTCTTTTTTTACAGACAAGGTTATCGAGATTTCAGATTACGAATCATCATCAAGCGAATTCGAATTTCCCGAACCACACTCCAAGCTGTTTAAACAAGATACGGATGGAAATGAGGAAGAGGATGACCATAATCATGACCTTTATCGGCGGAATATAGACGTGGAGGAAAAAAAACTGGCTATTCAAAAAGAAATACTCCACGTAATGCAAACAATGGCAAACGATCTTTCCAGTACATATACCACCTTTCTAGATGCTTACAAAACAAGTCCGACGAAACGCTTTTGATAGTTCAAATTAGATGTAGATAAATACAAAAAACCAAATATAAAAACGGGAGGATGCAGACGCCAAATATATGTACATATACGAGCGCCTTTTTAAAATTATTTAGAGTACATAAACAAGTTTCAGCTGAGTAAACGCATCGACAAAAACCCATCAATAACAAACTCAACCACTTTTACATGCATACAAAACCCTTAAATACATTTATAGTTTTATTTATTTATAATATTTAATTTAGATTATTGTTATGAATGCAATGTACACATTTTTGCATGTAGCTCTTCGCCAACATTTGATTTTCGCTACAGCAATCATACAAAAGAATCGGATGATACTCGCAGATACAGATACAGATAAAAGCCTAACGACAATTTGTCCAGTTTTAGCAGCCTAATTCAAGTCAGTTTCCGGCTGGCTGGCTTGGTTCGTTGTCCACCGCTGGAGCAGTCGCGGGCGGTGGTACCGATGGTGTAAAAGCGTGGACCATCTGCGGGGGCAACGGCGTCGGCTGCGTGGGAAATAGTCCGCCCATGGAGGGCTGCACCTGCGGATACGAGGGTACTGTCTGCGCGCCGGCTGGATAGGAGAGAACCGATGGTGCCGACATATAAACTTGCTGCGGGGCCGAGAACATGGGCACCGCCGCTGGCGCTGCCGTGGCCTGTGGAAAGGGCAGCTGGGCGGCGGGTATGCCACCCACAGTTGCGTTGTGTTGTGTGTTGGGATCAAAAACACCGGGTATAAAGATGTTAGCTGGCGGCGGCAAAGGCTGAGCCGGAGCTGGAGCTGGTGCTTGAGCCGGAGTTGGAGCTGGTGCTTGAACCGGAGGTACAGCCACGTCAGTGCCCACAGTTACAGACTGAAAGGGTGTGGCAGCAGGAGGAGCGGGTTCACCAATATTGGCCTGGGTCTCCAGCGCTGCAGTGAGAGCATCAGTGGCTTCATCCGGATTAAAGTAGGTCTTGAATAGGCTTTGAGCCGGTGGCTCAATGGTTGGTGGTCTGATCTCCGCGTTTGTCGAACCAAAAGTGTTGGCCAACGGCGGTATATAAGGCAGCGTTGGTGAAACAACAGCAGACCCAGCTGCAGCGGCAGCCACCGGGGCACCCGTCGAAGGCACTCCGCCCGAGGTCAGCAGGGGAGCAGAAGCCTCCGAGGCAGTGGTGGCTGGGCCGCCGCCAGCTACGGGAGCCGCCTGAACAGGGATTCGGTGCAGGTAACCGAAGCCAATGCCGCAGCCGAGAGCTCCTTCGCCGCCCCAAGCTGTGTTCGGCTTGATCGTTACCTCGCGGCAAGCGTCGTCGTCCAAATTGTAGACGTACATCTTAAGGGGCTGCTGCTCGTGCGTTTCGATCAGCGTAAACAGATCGTCGTTCTCGTGGCGAATGGCATCTGCGCCGATCACATAGTCGCTGTAGGCACGCAGACCGGCCAGCTCGGCCGGAGAATTCGGATGCACCTCGAGAATGTGCCAGACGCTTTCATTGGCGCCCTCGAAGGAACAGAACCGGATGCTGACGCCCAGCAGGCCCTGGCCGCCCCAACTGTTGCTGGGCGTGAGGGTCAGTTCGCGCACCGTCTGCGTCTTGCTGGAGTAAACGGTAAGGCGCACCGGCTTGTCGACGTTCTGGCGCAGCAACTCCTTTAGCATGTCATTGTCCTGGTCCAGACGGGTGCCGGCAATCGCCACGATGAAATCAAAGAAGGCCTCCAAACCGGCCTTCTGTCCGGGCGAGTTGTCCTGGACCTTGAGTACGTGGTATCCTGTGGAAGATTACATTTTACTCTGGCTTACAGCTTTTCTATTTACATTAGGGGGAACAGGTGAGGGTGTTTTCTGATTGGACACAAGGTTTACGTGGTCCGTGGCGAGAAAAAGGCCACTGGAATATTTTACCTTCGGTGCCACCGCCGGGCACATGGATGCTGTGGCTCGAGCCCATCGTTCGCTTGCGTCAACAACCTCTATTCCCAAACCTGTCACGGACTTTTGCGGCGTTGGAATCCGTCTTGAGTTTGCCAGCAAATAAATTCTGTTCTTCGTGGCAATTCTCGTAGGTCGTAGATGCACAGTGTGGCTGCGTGTGGCCAGTGTTTAAATACCAACAGTGCTGCCACTCTAGCTATTTTGAAGCAGGTGCCACAAATTTGACCGATTTCGAAATGGTATTCCATTTTATTCAAGTTCTAAATCTTAAAAAAGGATTTCCAAACTGAAATCAAGGGTTCTTGCAAGGTATTTTTTCTCATTTTATTGATTTCAAGATGGAAAGGTCGCGCCAAGTGATTTATTAAATGCCATGCAGCTATCCAAGAATAAGTAATAAGTTAATTTTGTGCGTGTCCAGCCGTTTACTTCATAGCTGCTGCCACCTGCCACTGCTGCTGGTACTTTGCCACCGCCTCGCGGTGTTTCAGCATGTCCTTCTCCCTGCAACAGAGGAAAACCGAGTCAGACATCAGGTTAATGAAGGGGCAAGAGCAACTCACATGTTCTCCAGCGTGTCGCTGGAGCTCTTCAGTTCCTTGGAGATGTATTCGATGCGCTTGCCAACGTTCTGGCGAGAGTCCTCCAGCTCCTGCTTTACCAAAACCGGGCCGAAAAGCTTGTACACCTTGTTGTCTGGTCCCAGCAGGTTCAGTTCGTCCAGCACGCATTTGTTTTCGTTCAGCTGGCTTTCCAGGAGAGCCCGCTGCTTGACCATCTTGACGCAGGCTGCCCGGCAAGACGAACAAAACGCATACATTATACATTTATATGAAATCCAATGAGCAGATGGTGTCCTCCAGTTTACTCACATTTTTGCAGGTTTTGGTATGACTCAACCTCGGTCTGCATCTTTTTGTACAATGCTGCGCTGTTTTTGTCCATTTCGATTGATTAGCTGCAGGCGATAGCGGTGAATTTTATCTAGTTTCGAGCAGTTGTTTTACCGGTTGTTAACAATTTTAACAAATTTCGGGAAAATGCATGTGAGAACTGTGCAGTGTGACCGTGCTTGCCTTTGCCAGTTATCTCACTTACCGCTTTCAGAACTTGTTCTAAATTTGGACTGATTTACAGCACTAAAGTCAAACAGCTGTCTAGCATTCACAACATAAAAAATAAATTTAAAAGCATTAGGTATTTAATTGGGTTTAGACTTTTAATATTATTTAAAGAAATATAAGAACAGCATCTCATCTTGATTTTGTAAGAGTTCATTGACGGTTGACCATACTTTTTTATGTCAGTGTTGGTAAACGTGTACAGAAGTATGAAAACGGCATGATAATGGCATTCTGCAACAATCACAACGGATGTACACAAACGCTTCGCTCTGTTAACCCGCAAATTACGAGTATCTTGAAAACATATAGTACGTGTTAAACGCATATAAGTAAATCGCGGTATCAATAATTTGCAATCTAGTGCAGTTGAGTGAAAATATTAATCCGGCCAGAGGCCATCATGCAGTCGTAGCGTGCCACCGCGCCTATAATAACGCTGAGACAAAAGCAAAAGGTTTCGCGCCGAAAAGGAAGACGGCAAAAATACACAAAGCGCTGCAGAAAAATAACAAAAACCGTATCTAAATGGACTCTGCAACGGGGAAAATGTATTTGAATTAATTGCAAACGTGGATACAGTGCGTGCGCGCTTGTGCAAGCGGTAGTAATTGTGTTCCGTCGACCGTCAACTGCCGCCGCCCCCACCCTCCCCTCGCCAACATACACTCACACGCACACACAATGGCTCCAGCGAAAAAACGCGAGAAAGACAATAATGCAGATGGCGGTGCAAGTAATGGCCTAAATGGCCTATCCAACGGAGCGGCAGATGCCGCTACGGCCACAGCCACTGCAACTGCAGGTACTACTGTACCACCGACGCCGGCCGAGGGCCAGGTCAAACTCAATGGACACCAGCAGGAGCAGGAACTCTTTTTGCAGGCGTTCGAGAGTGAGTATTACCTGGGTGTGGGTTGGCCGGGATTAACCTAATGTTTGTTGTTGTTGTGTTTTCAGAGCCCACTCAGATCTATCGCTACCTACGCAATCGACACGAGACAAATGTGAGTATCAGACAAAGTCTCGAATGTCCCAGAAATAATGTTATGTTGTGTCCACAGCCCATCTTCCTGAATCGCACGCTTAGCTACATGAAGGAGCGAATGTCGCGAAACAACAAGAAGCGGGCCACCTTCCATGTCGACTCCATGCTGGACACTATAGTTCAGAAGTCGGAGGCCGTCACCCAAAATTACCTGCATGTCATCTATGATTCTCTGCATGAGAAACTGAAGAGCTCTACGGCCGATGGCGGCGGAGGTGATGATGATCTGCTGCAGGAGCAGCTGCTCTGCGAGGCGGGGGAATCCGTGTGCGTGGAGACGACGCTGTACAAGATAACGCGCAGCAAGCGCAAGGACAGCACACTGGACTTCCAGGAGCTGCTCAGCAAGAGCTCGCAGATTGTGTACAATCCAAAGGATAGCATTGGGGAACATGCCACCATAAGCATACCCTTGCAGACGATGCGACCGATGGGGGAGCAGCATACGCTGTACAAGCTGCTCTTTCGCATCAAGGTGCTGGCGCCGAGCTCGTGCAATGACGAGAATGCAGGTGAGTGGAAAACATTAAAGAAAACCTTAAGATACCTAATAACTTGGAATTTTCTGCTCCAGAAACCCCGCCCCACAAAAGATCGCGTCGCAATGAGAAAATGTTTGGCTCTGAGCTGATCTTGTACGAGAAATCCACTGGCTTTATAACCGAGGGCGAGTACGAGGCCATGCTGCAGCCCTTGAACTCGTCCAGCATCAAGTCCTTCTCACCAAAGAAATGCACCTGGGAGACAATGCCGGACAGCTACATTCCCCTCTCGCTGAGCTACGATGTCTATCAGCAGAGTCCCATGCTCAAGTTCCATTTGACTCTCTCAAATGAGCAGCTACCTGAGATTATTTCGGCTCCTGAACTCCAGCGCTATGTCCAGCCTTTGGATTCGGTGGCCGAGATGAATCACAACAACAACAACTATAGTAACAACAACAATTGCAGCGGTTTGAAAAACGGTGGCTTGATCAAATCCCCGCCAGAGCTTATCCAGATCGTGTACAATTTCATGTACAGCAACAATACGCGCCAGCAGACCGAATACACCCAGGAGCTGCATTGCCCTTGGTGTGGTCTCGACTGCCTGCGCCTGTATGCCTTGCTGAAGCACTTGAAGCTGTGCCATGCCCGCTTCAACTTTACATATCAGCCGGCAGGAAGCGGAGCACGCATCGATGTCACCATCAATGATGGCTATGATGGCTCCTATGCCGGTTCTCCATACGACCTGGCCGGGCCATCGGGCTCCTCTTTTGCTAGAACATGCGGCCCTGTGCGACGCACTTCGGTCACCAGCCTGATGGTGTGTCGTCCGCGGCGTCAAAAGACCTGCCTGGATGAGTTTCTGGAACTGGACGAAGACGAGATCAGCAATCAGCGTTCTTACATAACGGGCCACAACAGGTGAGCTAGGATTACCTTTCAGCAGACAAAAGATATTAATCAGAATTTCATTTCCTTGACAGGCTCTATCACCACACAGAGACCTGCCTGCCAGTGCATCCCAAGGAGCTGGACATTGACTCGGAGGGCGAGAGCGATCCTCTGTGGCTGCGCCAAAAGACCATCCAAATGATCGATGAATTCTCCGATGTCAACGAGGGCGAAAAGGAGCTAATGAAGCTGTGGAACTTGCACGTAATGCGTCACGGTTTCGTTGGCGACTGCCAGCTGCCTTTGGCCTGCGAGATGTTCCTTGATGCCAAGGGCCATGAGATTGTCCGCAAGAATCTCTATCGGAACTTTATCCTGCATATGTGTTCGCTGTTTGATTATGGCCTGATTGCGGCCGAGACTGTCTACAAAACAGTTCAGAAGCTGCAAGGGCTGCTGAGCAAGTATGGCGCCGGCCAGGAGCTAATGCAGCGTCAGCGCGAGGCTCAGCTTAAATTCTGGCTGGACGTTGGCATGCACAAGAAGCAGGAGGATCCCAAGACACACAAATCACCGCAGAAGCCTGCTCCGCCGGCTGAGACTGGAGCTACCTCTTCACCCACTGCCACAGCCTCCACATCCAGTTCGGCAAGCTCTAATGCTATGCAGCCGCCCAAGCGGATGCCAGCTAATCTGAAGAGAGCCAGTGCAGCCGCCGCCGCCGCTGCAGCAGCTGCAGCTCAAGGTAAAGCATCTGAAAATGGAAACAACAACAACAGCAAGAACGTGGCCAAGAAGAGTGCAGACCAGCCTTTACCCACTTTGGCCAACACAAGAGAACGACGCTCGGATCCGGGCGTTAAGCGCAGTGTCAGCGGCACCAGGCTTGGAGAGTCCCGTACTGCCTCCGCACCAGTCTCGAAGCGCAAGCTAAGCGCCAAAGGTAAGTGTGACAACAACTGACAGGAACAACTAGTTGAGCATCCCATCTCCTTCATCGTAGTCATTTTGCTTCGTCACTAACACGGCTTCAAGCGGTCTCACGTTCTCTCAATATTATCACCACAATTACTATAGAATATTTTTACAGTGGGTTGGTTTAGCTAGTGGGTTTAGGTTCACTTTCTACTAATAATAATAACAAATTTTGCAGGCAAAGCTGAAACAAGAAGGTAATAAAATAAAATATTAGAAGGGTGGTTAAGGTTAAAGTTACACAACCTTTGAGGGGACTCGGGAGATTCCCTATAACTCCTAGACCTATACATTTTGCTCAATCAAAACTTAGACAAAAAATGTTTAAATGTTGTGTTATTACATGGTATTTAATTTATTAAGCTAACATTAACCATTTTTTCACAATAATTAACGTTACCTCCCTTAATCACCACTGCCAAAACATAAAGTTGATGATGTAGAAATGCTTTTTAATTGTTTTAAATATTTATAAATAACTGTGAATCGGTAAATGCATCTCATATGTACATACCACCCACCACCACCTCCACTAAGCATCTATCCACCGTCATGAGTTCACGATGAAAACAACACAAAATTCTTCAAAATTTCTATCAAAATTGATGTGGAACGACATCCAACCTCGGATGTTGTTTCTTTTTCTCTCTTTGTTTTGGATTTTTCCCTGAATTTTATCTCTCCTCTCTTGGTCAATGTGAACGCGCTGTCCTTGGCAGATGATGTGGAAGAGCAGGCGGCGGAGGCGGATGTGCCCGAAGTGGTGGCCCACAGCGATAATGCTGTTGATGTTGGTGTTGATGATGAACGTTATGGTGGTGATGTCGTTAGTCCCCTGGGCATTAGTGGCCTTGCAATCCCAGTTGACGACAATTGTGTGGGCAGTTTAAATTGAAAGAAGAATAGTAACTTGAAACTGGAATACCTCCTTCGACCCCAAATAATCGAATCTCTTTTGAAAACTTTGGACAGATAACACAGCAGCGATTACCAAGCGGCAGCGTTACAGCGAGGGAGCCGGAAATGGGACTGTAGGAAACCGGAATAAAAGCAATAACCACACACTGCCAACAACCAGCGACATGAAGAACAACAGTAACAACAGCAGCAGCAGCAAGCGCCTGATTGCGCGACGTCGTTCCACCTCGGAGCGGACCAAGACGAGTGCTTCATCGGGAGCTGGCGGAGGAGTTCGCACCAGACTCTCGGTGCCGGCCAAGTACGAGAGGCGCTGACGCAGGCGCCGTCGACGTCGCCGTTGCTGCTGCTGCTGCTCCACCACCTCTTCCCATTGACCATGCATTGCCAGGGCTTTAGTTGTTTAATTTGTTCAATGCCTTTACTCCTCTTCTTTTCATAATTACTATATTATAATATGTTGTGTTATATTTTAATGGATCTATTCTTATGTTGGACACTTTGTAAAGTCTCGTCTCGGATTCGAAATTGACCTCAAGAAACCCTTAGAACCGTAGACCTTTGTTCGTTGTTTTCAATAAATTCCGAACACTCTTCAGTTAATCACCTTTCTACGCCAGGTACTTAAGAGTACAGCATACAGGGCTCAAGGCTAAACCCCTATCGGGTTAATCAATTCAAAACTAATTTGAATTAACTTGCTTACACCTTAATCTTAATCAAATTCGGGACAACGTTTTTGTGGTAACTTCGTAATTCGAAGAAAAGAAAAGCTTCAATTGTAATTAGTGCAGTTTGTATACAAAAATATACATATATATATATATTAAACGTCATAAGCAAATCTATTTTTAGTGTGAAAAGCGTACTTGACAAGCAAAACATAAATTCCAAATTCACAAAAAAATATAAAATGAAATAAAATAAAAACAAAAGCTATCACTAGAGCATACACCTAATTTTAAACATGCCTACATCAATAAAAAAAATCACTCGAAACACACAACAAAATCGCTGAATAAAGTATGCATATATATATTTTTACAGTGCATTGGTAAGATTGTTTAAATATATTATTTATTGGGTGTTATTCTTCTACATGGATCGACTTGTAGAAGAATTGGCTTTAATAGAAAGGATTGGAAGGATCGCTATGGTTAGGAAGTTCTAATATAACGGGATCTCTTATTTTTGTCGGATTTTTTTAATCACATCTCAATATCATTTATGTCCTTTCTTTGAAGCCATCCCTTTAGTTAGGATCATGAAAATGTTTCAAAAATTATTTTAAAAAAATTAAAAACACACACCTTTAATTTTTTTTATAAGTAGATATATATATTTTGTATTAATGACCTTTGAATCAATTGCCAAATAAGGGGAAACAATCAATTATTTGGAGTTAGTTTACTGAACTTCAATTTCTCGTGTGACCTTAAACGTTACGATGGTTGAATGCAATGCACTTTTTCCTACTTCACAAAGTTGGGATTCTTTTTCAGTATGACGAATCCCTCCATAACGGGCGTCAGCGCCAGATACTCATCGGTGGCCAGCTCGGCACGCTCTCCAATGGCCAGCAGGACGGGCGTGGTATGAGTCTGGAAGCCTGTAATGGTCTTTGGCTTGCCAGCCTGGCCCACCACATCGATGGCAATGCCCACGCGGACAGGCACCTGCAGCTGGTTGAGCTCCTCGTCGAAGGTGATCAGCATACGGGCTTGCATGGCCGGCACCAAGGTGTATAGCAGATAATGGGATCGGTTTAAGATCAGGTTTTTCACGTCCAGCAGCGAGACCAAGGTGGCCATCAGTCCAGCCACAGCCATGGGGTTCATCAGCTGGCGATCGCTGTGATAGGGACTCAGCGAAAGGGTGCCCTTGCCCAAGTGCGTCAGGCTCTGGGCTATGCGCACCATAAACAGATTGCTGGGGTCCTTGGAGTGGTACTGGGCCAGCTGGCGCAGCATCGAGGCCAAGCGGGCGTTGTTGGTGCCGGCTCCCACCAAGCCCATGGCAAAGATGGCATTGTGGGCCACCTCGGCATCGCTGTCGTGCGAGAATTTGCTCAGCGTGTCGAGGATGTTAAGCTTGGGATTGGAGGCAGATATGAGACCCAGGGCCAAAGGAACGGACCTTCGGATAGCGGGCTCACAGTAGCGCAGCAGATTACCAAAGGAACGGTAGGCCATCTCGGCGCCAATGTCCTCGCCCATGGCTATAAGAGCAATGCCCAGCACGGCGATAGCTTGGGTGGCCGAAAGATCCTTCTCGCGCTCCTTTTCCTTCTCCTTCTCCTTTTCCTTATCCTAAAATAAATTAAAGTAAATATTACCTTATAGATCCTTTTAAAAACAACATTACCTTATCCTTGCCCTTGTCCTTCTTGCTCTTTTCCTTCTCCTCGTCGGCATTGGCCGTCTCATAGTGATCCGAGCAGATGTGTAGCAGGTGCTGGATCTTGAGCACATTACCAGTGCCTGCATACGCGCAAATGTCCACCATTGTGGTGGCCATGCTGCGGTACGGCTCCTCCAGGACCTCCAGAGTCATCATTACAGCCTCAGTGGACTTTTGGCGGCCCAAATAGAGCAGACCCAAGCCCAAGAACAGGAACCTCGTGTAGGTGTCCTTCAAATCCGCCTTCGTTAGGCCCATTATGGTCTGCAGAAGGATCTCCGTGATCTCGGCATTGCAGGAACCCACACTAATCAGGCCGAGAGAAAGGGCTGTGATTCCTAGGATCTCAACGCTGGCCGAAGTCTTGTTGTTGCTACCCAAAGAAAAGACTGTCTTTAGGGTATCAATCACAATGGAGCGATTGGAGCCAGCGTAGGCAATACCCAGGCCAAGGATGGCACCAACACGCATGCACGAGTTCTGGTTGTCAATGTAGTCGGAGAGCAAAGCGTGAGCCGGATCGACCTCATTCCGGATGCCGCAGTTGACAATGCCGCAGGCCAGCAAAGCTCCAGACTTGATATTGTCATCCGTGGAGTACAAGTACTTGTCGATCATGGTTAGACCACCATCCACATCCCACAGCAGGATCAGGCCCAGCGAGGCGGTGGCCGATAGCATGCCATGCTCCTTGTTCTTATACAGCCACTTGTTGCCATCCTCGGACAGCAGCTTGTCCACGCCAAAGCCGGCATTGACGAAGCCATTGACAAAGCTGGCAGCCAGGTTCTGCTTGGCCGAGTCCACCTGGATGGAGGCGAAACGAGACCGCGAGTTGTCCAGATGCGACTTGTAGATATCCTCCGGTGTCTTCGGCTCCATGATGTCCAGCTCACGGGCCAAGTTGAGAAAGTGCTTGTTCAGGTTCGCATTGGACATTATCTCCATTAGGTCGTCGTAGTCCGCCACCGACTCGTCCAGCTCCAGACAGATCTGCTGGCGGGCAAGCATAAAAGCCAGCTGCTTCTGCATGGCCGGTTCCTTGGGCTCACGGAAGATCTCGCCGATCTTATCCATGTCGTTTAGCATCAAAGCCAATCGCATGGCCTGCGTGTGCTGGGTGAACTTGCGAGCCAGCTGCAGGGCTGTCTCCAGGATGATGGTGTTGTCCGGTTCGGGGACATACGGATAGCACGACTGCAGGTAGAGGCAGACGCGGGGATAAGCCGACTCGTCCACATAGTCGCCGAGCAGATGAAGGTGATCAATCTCGATCAGCAGATCGCAGGCATCCGCCTCGGCGTTGTGCTCCATGTTGTAGGGAATGATCTGCTTGACCAGCTCGATCAGTTGGGTGCGGAAATCGCCCGTCGTGTCGTGGTAGTGGGCCGAAATCTCCCCAGACAGATGACGCACATACTCGTGTCCCCAGTCGCCGATGCGCTGCTTACGATCGCACAAAAAGCGATAGGCCAGGCAGTCCTTGCCGCTGCCCATGGTCATCGACAGCACAGAGATGATGTCCGCACAAAGCTGGCGCGTCTGTTCGTCGGGCATGTGCTTGTAGACCTTCTTCATGGTTTCGTAGTGCGGCCGCATGAACTTGAGTGGCTTGGGCACCGAGGTCATCGACGTGGTGGAGGCCCTGATCAGCTTGGCCATCATCTCTAGCGCCGGCTGGTACAGCTTCTTGTCTGACTCCTGCAGGCGCAACACCAGCAGCTCCAGCTCCTCCTGCAGCTGCTGGTCCTCGTCGGACAGCTCCTGCTGTTGCTCCTTCTCCTTGTCCTCCTTCTTGCCTTCGGACGACGATGCCGCCTGCTTGGCCTTCAGATCCTTGGCATCGCCGCCGGGAGTCGCCGGCTGCGGCTTCTTTTCCTGCTTGGTCTCACCAGTCATTTTTGCTATAATGCGTTGCCGCCTATTTTTCTGAGTACAAAATCTATTTTGTTCCTACTTTCAACAGAAAAGTCATGCAGCGTTCACTTTTGTTCCTTTTTTTTCGTTGTTTCACAGCAGAATTACACAGCGCTTTTTAATGGTGTGACCGAGTGGCGAACGCCACGACATACCCAGGGTTGGCAGGCAAAAAATACCAAAATAAAGCCAGCGATATTCTTGGGATCTGGTCACACCACACGACAAAAAGTGTTCCAGGGATGCGAGATATATATTTTAATTAAATTTAAATAAATACATTTGAAATTTTTGTAACCTGTAAAATCACAGCTCTATTTTCTATCGGTTATATAGTCTTTAATTCTTAAGAAACAAAAATAATTAATATTAAAATCCCCTCTCGATTTGCTATACCATGCACATTCTGTTTGGTTTTTAAACAAAACTTGAGTATAATAAAAAAAACACTCCCATTTGATCAAGGGGTTAATTCGAAAACACCATTTTATAGAACCTCAAAGGTTGCGTATTAACCTAACAGACCACAGGCTATGTATATGTAGAAGTATATATATCATTTATCATTTGCATTTCTCCAATAGGTAAGTAGTGCTAAATAGAGTAGTTCGGAATTGGAAACTCCATAGGCGTGTCTTCTTCTTAATAAGGGGTCCGTCCTTCAGCCGATTAGATCTTGGCGATGCCAATAACGCCGCACCCGATCCTGGCACCAGCGTTGCCCGTGGACTTGCTCAGCTCATGGCCACCCTTGCCCAAGTCATCGGGATCGGCATGAACTACCACGGTGCGCCCGATGATGCTGTCGGCGCCAAAGAGCGTGATCTTCGAGTCGGTAATGTTGACCTTGGTGGGGCAGGTGCCAGTGGCATCGATGTTACCAAGATCGCCCAAGTGACGGTTCTCGTCAGCAGGAGCTCCGTGCTCCTTGCCATGAGGGTTGAAGTGGGGACCGGAGGACATGCAGCCGTTGGTGTTGTCCCCGAATTCATGGACATGGAATCCATGGAGACCCTTGGCCAGGCCGCATACCTCTCCAGTGACCTTTACGGGCGTATCGCTGCTCTGTGGACGACCAAAAAGAGAGAGATCGGGTACAATTAAACCAGCGCAATAGATAATGATTCTTGCTGATAAGGCTATAGAGTTGTATGTAATCATGACAAGTACATATAACAGAAGCACTCCCTTTATCGTTTGCGGTCAAAAACTAGTAGATAGATAGTATGAGGTACAATAGTTGTGCTTTCAGTGGCAACAATAATGACTTATAAAAAAATATTATAAAAAAAGCATAAAGACGTTGCAACATAAACCAAATTATAAAATGGAGAACACCGAAAAAAAACCGCTATCACTATTTGATGGTTCTATATTTTTGACCGCTGCTGTATTTACACATGTACTTGAGCCCGCAGGAGCACGTCCGGCGCAAAGTTGTTGAGCTTATATAATTGTGCATTTGTTGGGTGACTCGGCAGAATCGCAATCGCACTTAATTGAAACGATGAACGCAGAATTTAAAACAGTTTAATGCAAATGGAAGCGGGAGCCCCGGCGGGGATAGGAGGAAACCGGCGATCCGACCTTTAGAACTACTCCGGCAGTTGTTGTTTTTGTTTTTTGCGCGTCAGCCATTTTGCCAGGCAATTAAAGACCAATGTATGGTGCTTTGATTGAGCATACTCACATCCTGTTCGAAGAAAACGGTGCCCTTGGCATCGCCATTAATTACGCAGACAGCTTTGACCACCATTTCGACGATTGATTATTTGTGAAATGAGAAAACTTGCAAACTTTTTCCAGGTATCTCGCAAAGTGTGGCCGTTTAAGGGTCTCTGTTAAATACCACGGTAGCAACTACCTTGTTCACACGTTATCTGCTTTCGGTATTTTAAAATAGTATTAGCATTTTAAAAATGTTTTTTTATTTATATAATAGCCTGAAATTATAAACAAATCAATTATTGCTGCTTTAATTGATTGATTTTGATCTTTTTAAGTGTTTTCTTAACCTCCCTTACGTTTTTTGAATCGAAACCGCTTGCAAAAGCGATGGTAAAGTGCTCTTTTTGGGAGCTGCATTTTTTACAGCTTTGATATCATACTGGTTATATGGTCAGGATCACCACCTTTTTTGTGACTTTTTTTTAGGGTAAAACCACACATACATGCGAAGTTAGAAATAAGCAAGTTGCGCATTTTTTGAGCTGGTCTTTTGTTAAGTTACTATGGAGAGTTGGTAAATATTTATCTATAATTTACCCCTTATCCTAAACTTAAGGTAACTTTCTTACTTCCGAAGGTTGGCCAGTTCCTTCCAGAGCCTTACCGAGGAGGATGAATTTACTGACTGCTGTATATGCGTAGAATCGAGGACATTTCGGTGCCACAAAGTTATATTGGGCGTTGCCGCCGACTTCTTTAAGCGCACCTTCCTGTCCGGCTTTAAGGAGTCCACCACCGGGCAACTGGTCCTTACCAATGTCAAGGCGGATACATTTGAAAAGTTCCGGCTGTACGCCTACACCTACAACAGGGAGACCTTGAACAACTACAGCAATGAGGATATTGTCGGCCTGCTGGAGTGCGCCGCCATGTGGATGGTTGATCCGCTGAATAGGGACTGCGTTGAGATCATTAAGAAGAGACTGCCCGAAATGCTTTTCTCCGATCTGCTTCTCTACTTTGAGTTTGGCCACCATATCCACGAAGAGTATCTCATCGGGGCCGCTGCCAAGCAGTTAAACTTACGGTATATACGAGATCGCAGGCTCCCAGACGAAGTCTTTCAATTGGGCTCGGATGTGTTCCGAGAGTTTCTTACCGCAATGACGCACATGAAGCAAATAAATCGTTATCAGTGCGTGGAGAAGTATGTGGCCATTCATGGATTCGTACTTAACTTAGACGATGCCAAGAAATGGGAGTTCAAAGGCCTTGCCAATAATAATAACAACAAACAGGAATCGGATGAATATGCGAACCCCAATCCGTTCAAGGTCGAGAAATTAAACTTGTCCGCTAATGCGGATGGCCTGGCGATATCCCTAGATCCCAGGCCAAAAGAAATCAACATCGAGTATGTAAAGAGCTTGTTAAATCTTATAGACTTTAAAAAAATGACAGCTCAGGAATTTTACGATGGGCCCGGTAAATCAAAAATGATGACCTTCGAGGAAAAGTTCAATTTACTCTACACGATAGTAAAGACAAGAGGTGATCGGGGTTGTGATAATTCTCATTCTTTTCCCTTTAAATAAAATAACCACAATGTATAATACGCAGCAAAAAGAATAGATTTCATTTTCACCAGAATAAGCCTCATTCCTATACGTCAGGTTTTTGAACACACCTCTAAGGTGTTTCAATACATATTCAGAAATATATGAAAAAATACCGATCAAAATTTAAGGATGATATTTTGGAGACCAATAATAAATTCTGCAAATATTAATTTAAAAAATGTTGTTTCTTAATTTTATGGGGAGAAGAGTTCTTTAAAGCGTATGAAGTTACGGCACCTAATAAAATAATTATCAACATTGTTTCACAATATGTATTGCTTTTTCTGCTATTCGAAAAAGTTTAATTATATGTAGCAAGTTTAGGCCGATGTCATTTTTATCCTAACAATCAAGTTGCTTTCTCTTTTTATTCCTAAATTAAAACAAGAAAATTATATTTGATTTTTTCTTTTTTTTTTGTTGTTTTTTAATACACAATTTGTCCAAACACTTAAATGGGATTTTCTTCATTAATAAGAATAATAATGTGTGCAATCATTTCATTCTTTATATGTTGTTATTATTGTTGTATCCGTAAATTTGTAGATATTACTTTATAATTTTCATCCTTTTGTTTTTATGTTGTATTTTAATGTTTTGTATATATATTTATATATATATATTTTTTTGTTATATTTAAATCGATATAGGTAAAGGTATGTAGATAGGTAATAATATTCATTCGCCTGTTTGTTTTGTTTGTTACTTGTGTGGTTTGTGGTTGCTTGTTGCTTGATTTCCCCCCAACTATCTCATGCTTTCGGTCACATAGCTATAACATCTTAAACAATCATAATCATCAATCATTACAATATAATCAATCGCATATATCTATGTATATAATTTTGTTTGCTTTGTTTGCTTGCTGCTTTACCTCACTTTAAACTTAAAATGTATTATTATTACTTAGAGAGTAGCGTCATCGAGCATATTGAATTCGTCAGATCTAAAAAGGGATAAAAGGGGTCGTATCGTAACTTCGAATCGGATTTCGAATGTCGAATTTCGAAAAGTGTGCACTTGCCATGCAGAGTTGCCGCCGTTGAACGGTATATTTTAAGCACAATCTCGCAGTTGCCATTATGTTTAATGGTTGCATATTAATTTTTATACAATTTTCCCCTCGTTTGCCATGCTTTGCCATGCTTTGCTTCGCTTGCGTTCTTCTAGTTTGTGGATTGTGGTAAGGGTTTTGGATTGGCAAATTCAATATACTAGATGGAGATACTTTTTGTTTTGCTTTCTTATCGATTCCACCCCGCCGTGGGGCCCACTATTTGCCCTTGTTCTGCCGGTGCTTCTGGATCCGCACGCATCAGAGCACCTCGGACACGTACTTGGGTCGCTTGGCCACGGTGGCTTCGGTGGCAGTGGCAGTGGTGACGCACTCCTCCTCGCTGGCCTCGATATGGCCACTGTAGTCGGTCGGCAACTCCTCGTAGATAATCTCTGAATGCTGCTGCTGCTGTTGCTGTTGCGCCACCTGCGCCTGCTGCTGGTGCAACGAATGCTGCGATGCTGCCCCGCCGGCCATCACATGGTTACGCTTTAGCGCAATCAAAGCACCCACCCCGCCGCCTCCGCTGCTCGCGTTGCTGCCCTCAACGCCAGAGTTTTGATTGGTTACATAGTACGGGCTGCCGCTGCTGAAGGTCAGGACATTAAAAATTAGTTTGCAATGATGATTGACTATACTCCTAACCTGTACTGATTGGAATTGTTTGACAGCGTCTGCTGCTGCTGCTGTTGTTGTTGTTGTTGTTGCTGGTGTGCATTTTGAGAGTTGTAGATTTCTGCAAGGTATTTTATTGATTAAATTGCTTAGCTTGGCTGTCTTTAAAAGTATAGTTACCAGGATCTGCTGCGCGCTGTTCCAGCGACATTCCCGGCGAGCCAGGAGCGGATTGCAGCACAATATCTTGCAACGGTGAGCTCTCCCGAGAATTATCTAAAACAATAAACGTGTACTTAGAATAAAGGCCGGGAAAACTCGTTAGCCAGATACCTACCCATGTGACTGGGCGAGACCGGCGCCGACCGGGGCATTCCGTAAGGCGGACGGAAGCCCTGGCTACTCCGTTGGCGACGCTTCTTGTAGCTATGATCGATTAGCTTTGCGCCGCTGTCCGGATCGATTCGCCAGAAGGAACCCTTGCCCGGCTCGTCCTGGGAGCGTGCTACTTTGATGAAATACCTGAAAAATTAAGCGGAGACATTAAGATAAATATATTTAAGAAAAATTTATGATCTAGTGGAGGTTTTGAATTTAAAAATTATATATTATTTGGGGGTTATTATTTGGTGTTAATAGTGGATGATCCTCACCTATTCAAACTGAGATTATGACGTATGGAATTCTGCCAGCCCTTGTTGGTCTCCTTGCGGTAGTACGGATAGTGCTTGACAATAAACGAATAAATGCCCGAGAGCGTCAGCTGCTTGTCTGGAGCAGCCGATATTGCCTGAACGATCAGCTGGGCGTAGCTATACGGAGGCTTCTCGTTGTGATTGTAACTGGCTGTGGAGGGGGTCTGGAACAGATCCTGCTGTAAATGTGTAAGGTTGGGTAAGTTTCATATTGTTTTTTATAATAAATTATTATTTATTATTTTTTCTTACCGTGTTGTTGTTACTGTAATTGTTGTAATTGCTGGGCTGATTTTGAATGAAACCCTGACGTGGACTAGCCGGACAACTGTTGGCAGCGCTAATTGTACCTGTTTTTAAAGCAAAAATAAACAGAGTTAACATGGGGAATTTATGGTACTAGTGTCTAAGAATCTATTAATACGATAAAGTATAATTTTGTATTGCTTTTGATGACTATTAACTATTAACATTCCACGGAACTCTTGGAATATAACAAATAAAAGGAAATTCCACTTGCCAGTTGGTGACAGGTAGGGGCTCTTTTGCTCCTTCTTGGGTATCGATATCTTGAGCGGTGAGTAGATACCGGGTCCATCACCGGCGCCTATCAGGTGGCCAGCTGCCCCCGCAGGGGGCCCCACAACGATGTTACCGGCGCGTTGCTGCTGCTGTTGTTGCAGAGCTGTGTGGTGGAGCGGGTGGTGTGGTGTATGCGGAAGTGGATGGTGCGCCGTCTGCTGCTGCAGCGGCAGGTGCTGCGCTGACTGGTGGTGGTGGTGCTGCTGCTGCTGCAGTTGCTGGTGATGGTGTTGGTGTATCTGCTGCTGCTGCTGCAAATCGTCCCTTGGCGGCGGGGTTATGATGACATGAGCGCCACCGGCACCTACGCCACCAACGTTGCTTACGACCAAGGATGGCGAATGAGTACCGGCAGCATCCGATGGAGGGGCGGGCATATAACTCTCAAACTCAATCCGAATCTCCGTGCTGGGAAAACGAAAATAGCAGCTGCAAAGAAAAGATTCGGTTATAGGAATATTTTCTTCCACTTTGGTAATTTGACTTACCGTTGCGGCAAACGCAATGGATCAACATTACGGCGCTGCAGGAAGTCGTCCACGAATATACCGTTCTTGCTGAGGCACTGGACAAAGAAGGCGCGCAGCTCCACATCGAAGAGGACCTGGAAGTGCTTGCGCGACACCAGATTATTCTCGGCCACGTTGAAGTGGACCAGCGATGTGGAGGAGTTGCGTCCGATCACTGTCACCGCGTCCGTGATGGGCAACACCTCCTGGTTGAACCGTAGCTCTCCATACGGCGGAGGTGTTGCTGAGGCGCTGGCGGTGGCTGAGGCGGAGGGGGTGGTGGTGTTGGCAGGTGGGTGGTTTGCTGAGTTGTTGTTGTTGATCAGCTCGGCGCTGCTGCTGCTATTGTTGTTATTATTGTTCAGCGCCGCGGCGGCTGCTGCTGCTGCACCATGATGCAGCTGCAACATGTCCTTGGCAATGGCAACGGTGGCTGCGTCGGCTGCGGCGGAGGCAGCGACGCCGGCTGTGGCAGCGGCTGCAATGCTGGTGGGAGTGTTCAGAACGGTATGTACCGTTACAATATTATTATTATTGTTGTTGCTGCTGCTGCTGGCACTGTTGATGCTGCTGTTGTTGTTGGTGCTGCTGTTGCCGGTGGTTGTTGCTAGTGTTGTGGTTGTTGATGTTGTAGTGGCGGCCATTTAAAAGGTAAATCCCACTTTGTCCAATGTTCTTCTAGATGTTGTTATTGTTGGCCTGTAAAAATATTGCATTATATTTTATTATATTTGTTGATTGGTATTGGTCATCTTTAAGTCATTAGCACTTTTATTATTTAGTTGTGTAAGGATTTAATAAGAACGTTTTATAACTTAAATAATTCTCGACTTTTCTTAATCTTATCGGAGTATTTACTTAAAGATATTTTTTGTTTATTTTTATTATTTTTCCTTAATTTGTCACTTTTTTCGTTCATTGAAATTTCTTAGCTTTAAATTTTTTTTCTGATGTTTTTATTTTTTATATTGTACATACACATGTACCTACAGAAACTTTTTTTCTAGAGCTCAGAACTGATTTTATGCTTTTAACTTGGCGAGTTTGTTTTTGAAGCCTTTTTTTTAATAGTTGTTACCGTTTATTTTATTTTCTTAATGTTTGTACATTGATTGCATTCATTTTTTTCCTTTGCCTTTTTCACAGCTTTTCACGCGCTTTTCGCTCTTTTTCGTTTTGGCCCCAAGGTTTCTTCTTTTCGTCAGCCACAAATTATTTTCCAAATATATACGTACGTACACACACACTGAAAGAATCACACTGATACAACGACGTCGATGCCTGATTCTGGTTGCCCTGCTGACTGGCAGTTTGTCTCCCTCACACCTCACCGCACCATCGCTCCAACCCCTCCCCCACCCACAACCGTTTCGTTGCTGTTTCGGTTTTTGCTTTACTCTGTTTTGCTACCGCAGCCGCGCACACAGAAACACACATATACATACATACGTACATACCTCGGTCGGCAACAAAAACAAGCGCCGATTGAAGCAACAACAATAATAATAATAATAACACAACTACTACTACCACGCGACTGGCACTACGTGAGTAAACACACACGCACACGGCGGACCAGGACGGAGAGCGGCAACACGCTTGCGCTCTGCTCTCTTTCGCTTTCCCGGGCAGTGTGGAATGGAGCGGAGCAGAGAAGTTGGCATAATGCCGGCGCAAAGCAACAGCAGCGCCGATGGAAAAATCTCCAACTCCACACTCACACATAGGCGCTGATGTATGTATGTACATAGCTCCCATTCTCTCCAAAACTGAGCTTGCGGCCAGTGTTGCCAACAGGCGATTACATGCCAGAAATAGCCGAATAAATCATTCAAAAGCTGTAAAAGACTGCATTAAAACTGGTACGAGTGGACTTTCGCTACTAACGGAGGAATCCTGCGTCTTAAAAACTAACAATGCTAATTTTTCGATGAAAAATTAAACTTCAAAGTTAAAACCGAATTTTGTGGCCCCATATCTAAGGATATGAAAGGGACCACAAGCGTCAAGTATACAAAAACAAGTAGGACTTTGAGTTCAACTTTGATACATAATAAAAGTTATAAAAAAAAAATTGCTGTGTGGCTACGAGCCTATAATTAAGGAGATTAATATTTTACTAAAAAAAAAAAATTCAAGACAATTTGTTTTTTAGAAACTACCCGTTGTTTTGCACCTGTCTTACAGATTAAAAACTGTAGCTTGCACGGTTTTTTAATTAAACTACATATTCGTATAAAAATTTATGTACAAATGCACGCGGTGTTATTTCCATGGCGACCGAAAACCTTTCGAAGAACGATCTGCATCTTGTGGGTTGCAGTGGCAAAGGGGGGAATCAAATAAAGCTGCTTTTTTTACGAGTTGATAAACGGACGTTGGCAACACTGTTTACTGTTCACTCTTGGGCTTGTTTGGCTCCACACACATACACAGAAACAGATTGAGAACTCTCGCACTGGCAGGCCCCACATGGCTCCCCATCAATCGATCGAGCTTGCACGCATAAACATGCAAAACGAAACCAAAATAAAATTAACGAGAACAACAAAAGGCAAACAAACGCCCATACATACAGCCATATAAATAAACACACGCATACACACACATGCTACATTTATATTGGCGAGTACATACGAACGTATGCATGTGTTAGGTCACTCGTAACGGCAACGGCGGAGGCACCGAAAGAGGAACACAATAAATAAATAAAAACACCAAAATACACACACACGTACACACATACAGTTGGCGTATTGGAAATGCGTAAAAATGCCGCTCGTTGATTTTTCAGCTAGCAACCGACTCCACCTGCGCATACATACAGACGACGGATGTCTTGTTTGTCTCTTTGTAAACACACAAAAAGCACACTTTTCACAACGTAGCTGCTCTCTGGTTTTTGCTCGGCGATTGCGTAAACTGCCGCCCGCTTTTTTCCCACCTAACATCAAAATATGTACACACACTTGAGGCCACCCATACACGAATACGTGTGCGAGTGTTCGCTGTGTGTGTGTGCATCACTTGAGCGTGTTCCAAAATAAAAACTTAATTTTTATTTATATGCGATTGTGCTGGTTGCTTTTCCGCTCGCTCTGCTATTGATTCTATTATTACTAATTCGCTCTCTCTCGCTGTTTATATTTTCGCCGTTGGTTATCAAACTCGAACTGTTTTTGTTGTTTTTCCATTTGCCTTCCTTTTTTTTTTTGCACACAACACGTTTTTCGCTGCGTGTTTGTGTGTGTATATTATTTTTTGTTCGCCTTGTTTATTTTTATTTTTTCGTACCTTCTTGAAAAACCTTTGCACCTCGGTATTCGATAAAACTCGCGAAATGGGCGTAACACTAGTGATTTGGCAATTTATTTAAGCCGATTTGTGCACTTTTTCTGCGATTTTAATGCGGTTTTTCCGATTCTTATTGCTTGCAGCGCAGCGCGGTGAAGGAGAAGAAGAAGACACCGTTCGCTTCACGATGTGGCAACGCCGGCCTCGGAACAACGAAAGGAAAGAGCGCATGGCAACGGGTGGCAACGCGGCGCGTCAGCTGTTCGGCCGCCTTTTGATTTTGTAACAGTTTGGAGATTTCGGCGAAAATGCAAAGTCTGACTCGTCTGCTGAGCACCGCCCTCACCCTGCAGCCCCCGCAGCGGCTGGGCACTGCAGCAGCCGTTGCCCTGCAGCAATTGCGCAGCAAAACCAAGGTGGTTGAGAAGCCCAAGCCTGGCGCCGGTCAGCAGTTCCGGCGCACCGTGCACTTTCCTGAGGAGTACACGGTGGAGCCGCTTAAAATCACCCATCTGGCGGGCCGGGATCCGGTCTCTGGTCGTCTGGTGGCCAAGGGCATCGGCGGCGGCGTCAAGCAGCAGTACCGCTGGGTCAAGTGGGTGCGTGACGGCCCGGCGGAGGGTGCTCCGCGGGAGGAGCTGGTGCTGGAGGTGCTTCGCGACGGCTGTCGTACGGCCAAGGTGGCCTTGGTGGCCGTTGGCGACGAGCTGAAGTATATTCTGGCCACGGAGAACATGAAGGCGGGCGACATCCTAAAGACTTCGCGAGTGATCCCAAGGATTCCGGGTAGGTCTAACTCTATACCATAGATAATTACACAAAAATTAAATTAAATTAAATCTCCGTAGTGCGTCCAAACGAGGGCGATGCGTACCCGTTGGGCGCTTTGCCCGTCGGCACCCGTATCCACTGCCTAGAGAAGAATCCCGGCCAAGCCTGCCATTTGATCCACGCCGCCGGAACCTTTGGCACCATCCTGCGCAAGTTTGATGATAAGGTGGTAGTGCAACTACCCTCCAAGCGCGAGTTCGCCTTCCAGCGCACCTGCATGGCCACTGTGGGCCGTCTGTCCAACACGGAGCATAACAAGGAGCATGTGGGCAGTGCGCAGCGCATGCGGGAGCTGGGTAATCGCCCGCGATCCGGTCTATGGAAGCGGAAGGAGGGTAAGCACGGAAGGAAGATACGCCGCCTGCCGCCCATGACCACGATAGCACCGCCGGCACCGCCCAAAGAGGAAGCCATCAGGCTGACGCTGCCCCTGTGAGGCTTTTATTTAATTTCTATGTTTCACACATTATACAACTAGAACTAGATCTATTTGCGCGTTTTCTTCATGGAAAATCCAGTGCCGTGGAAGCTCTCGGCATCGGCTCCGTCCGCGTTGCCAGCTCCGGCGGCTTCCTCGCTTCCCCTGTCGCTGATGGGCCGAATGTTACGGTCGAAACGGATCAGGCCGAACTCGAAATCGTAATCGGGAACACCGCGAGGCAGAACCTTTTTGAGAACCGGCGTCTCCAGCTGGCTCTCCTTCTTTTTCTTGCCATCTAAGCGAACGCCAGAGCCTTGGAAGGTTTCAACCACCTCCTCAAGTACGGTATTAGCTGCGCCGGAGACTTCACCAGCCGCAGATCCCGCGGAGCCCTTCTGCCCGGAGCCGGAGGCCTGCGTTTCCGAGTGATCCTTGTAACCTACCGGAGCCTCAAACTCTACGTTCATGTCGCACTCGATGATGCTGACTGCATTTCCAGGCTTCGTCTCCAGGACGCACAGCTCGTAGACCTTCTTGTTGTATTTGATGGCGATTACATCGCCCTTAGTCAAGCAAGCGAAGTTGCGAAGCGCGTTCTCCAGCACCGCTTTTGGATTGGTGATGTCCAGGAAGTCTGTGCTGTGCGGCTGAAACTTGGAGAACGTGGCCACAGGCAGGGAGACGCTCTCGATGTTGAGGATATCGCCCTCCTCAAGCAGCAGATTGTCCATCATCCAGTAGGGCAGGTAGCATTTACCCTCGTCGGCGACGAACTCGAGGACTCCGGCGTGTGAGGAACGCGACTTCTTGCCGTTGG
Organism: Drosophila kikkawai; assembly: GCF_030179895.1. Lineage (NCBI taxonomy): Eukaryota > Metazoa > Arthropoda > Insecta > Diptera > Drosophilidae > Drosophila > Drosophila kikkawai. Next base: position 11,177,003 of record NC_091730.1, read on the forward strand.
TGAGCTTGAACAGCATTGGGTACTCCACATTCAGGCGGGTCAGCGTGTCCAGCGCCGAGGAGGGCATGATAACTGCAAAATAAGTACAAATATTCTAGGTTCTTGCTGCTGATTGCCAAATATACGTATCACACTCACTTTTTCCACCCTTTTCCACATCGGATCGCTCGTTTCCGGGCAACATTGATACGGAGAAGCACTTGTATGTGGCATGGAAACTGCGTCCCTCTGGGAACATCATGTTGAAGCCGCTGAAATGGAACATACTGTGTGTGCTTGGCCCTTTCCTGGCTTGCTCGAACTGTCTCAAATTCCTGCTGGATTTCCCAGTCTCTCTATTTTTCCTCAACTGTTTATGTTTTTTCTAGTCACTGTCAGTGTGACCGCAGCAACAAAACAAATTGGTCGTTTTTCTGTTAGACACTTAACAGTCGGTCTGATTTACATTAACATTGAACACAACTTAAGACTTGAGTTGAAAAATTATAAATGTTTCTATATTTTAAACTTTTAATTGTTAATTAAGTAGAAATTGTTAATATTATTGACGTAAAAACCCCCTTTATTTAAAATAATATATCAAATATTTCGAAAATGAGGCAATTTGTCTAACGATGTACGGACCAACACCCTTTCCATCCCAGAATATGCAGACGCATACACTTTTGCTACCAATTCCGTGTTTTAAAGTGTTATTTAAAAATTGCACACCTATTATTTTGCCCATATGTGTACTTATAGACCTTTTCACTATGAGCTTTAAAGCTCAGTATTTTTGCTTGCATGTAAAACTTTGTTTTGACATTTTACTTTGATCTGGCACTTTTGGTCGCTGGGACCGAAAAGTCTGGCAACGCCGCGGCACTAGCGACCAGCGTTGCCAGACTTTTCGGTCCCAGCGACCAAAAGTGCCAGACTTTTCGGTCCCAGCGACCAAAAGTGCCAGATCGTCGGTATAGACTTTATACTTACATTTGACATTCTACATAAGAGTGACCAAAGAAAAAGTATTAAAAAATATCAAATGAAAATATCGCGATTTCGATATTTTGATATCAACAAACCGGTGGTTGCGCGCGACAGTCCCGCTTAAATAAAAATAAATTCCAGTCAACGGGTTATTGATTCGAAAAAGTGCTGCTATTCAAGTGAGTAAATCCAATGGGAAAACTCTTGCAACTGGGACACGGCTGTCAGTGGATAATTTCACGCAGGAATCGCTCCCTGCAATCTTTTCAGTGCTCGCGTGTGTGGGTATATCCTTGTGTATCCTTGTAGTCTGGCTGGCGCCGCGTGTTTTCGCGTGGGTGTGTGCACGGGTGTGTGTATGTGTGAGTGAATAGATTTTCGCCAATATTTTCTCCACGCCAAATATGAAAAAGATCGGCTGTCTAGAGTCTTAAACACAAGAAAAGGAGAAAATGTGTGTCTAGAAAAATCAATAAGCTGTGAAACTGATTGGGCGTGAAAGAAGGCGGCTGACGCCAGGGGGAGGTGGAGGGAGGCGAAGGAGCGTTTGCGGCGTTTTCCCGTTTAAAAGCAATTTTCCCAAAATGCATGGTTTGCTGCGGCCAGAGTACAGTTACAGTTACTTTTAATATTTTGCATACAGTTTGAGAGTTACTGCCGCCATGTGCAGCTGTTTTCAAGTCTCTGTTGTGGTTCGTTATTGTTGCTTCGCAGCTGCAGCAGCACCAAGCACAACACCAACGCGACAACAACAACAGGGCAGGAGCAGGCAGAGAGAGGATGCGACAAAGGACGAAAAAAAAAAGAATCAACTTCCCTGCGCACTCTCACGCTCTCATGTCTTCTGGCAGCTTCCAGACAGTCCCGCTCCCGTTCTCTCCCTTTCGATTTTCGCCCAACAACAGGAACAACAAAAACCGTATATGATTCATTATCGAACTCCTCCTTCTCGCTCGTCCTTTATCATTTCTCTTGTGACATTTTCTTACTGGAATTTTTGTGTTCCAATAAGTTGTTTATTTCACAATATGAGAACCTAAATAGGATATTTAACTACCCGATATTGTGGTGAAATCAAATTGTGAAATTCCTTCCTGTTCATCCTTTGATATATTTTTTTCCGATTTACACAGTCTGAATTGCAATCTTTATATTTTTTTAACTGGATTTGGGAGAGTTTTTAAATATCCAGAGGCTTTTGTATTTAAATAATTAATTTAATTTTTTAAATATTTAATTTCAAATTAAGTAGATACATTTAAAAAAATATTTAAGAAATCTACAAAATTAAATTATAATTCGGAGCTATTTTTTATATTTTTTTTGGTTAAGCAAAACAATAAATATAATTTACAAAATAGGCAGATAAGTCCCACGGTCCAGCCTTACATCACAAAATAGGAAAGAAAACTAAATTTATCAAGCTAAAGCGAAAATAGACCAACGTCCCGCAAAGTATTTAAATTTGAAATAGCGAATAGTGCCTCAAAAACTATGCACGCCCAATGCACAATAAATCCAAATAATATAAATAATATTTCCGAACCAAATCCGAACCTCAATTTCGGTTTGCTTACGTCAAGCAAACAATTTTCCAATTGCAAGAAATCCGTTTTTTTTCTGAGCGAATGATATCATGACTAAACAGATTGCTCCGGGCCACGGATGAGTTGTGGGCGGGCGTTGGGGTGGCAGCAACCCTGCAAGGTCATAGCGTGTACACACCCGTTGAAAGGTGTGTGTGTGTATGCGAATTAGCCCGACTCGCTGGACTCCATATTGCAGCATGCACCGAACATGCGACTCTTAAACTCTCAGAATGCTCTTCAGGTATTAGCTGGGATATATCCAGCATTAGGTATTAGAGGTTTTTTATTTGATAAGCTCAGTAATGTGTATACTTTATAGAGAAAGGCAAGGCAATTTAAAGTTAAAAGTTAAAACTTTTTAAATTAGAATAATACAAGAAATAATTTCTGGGAAAGGTACCTAAAAGTTAAAACCGTAATTTTGATATCATAATGAAGATTTTTGTAATATATCAAAGCTATAATTACTATTTTTCGAATAATTTTCCGGTAGTTTTTATGGTTCGATCTCAAATTTAAACTACCTGAATTAGAAAAAGTATTCATTTTAAAGTTTTTACATCGAAAAGAATAGATATACATTTATACATGCTGATCAAATATATATATGTCTGTATATTTTAGGGGAGGATACTTCTTACTAAAATCATTATACAGCAAAGGGTATAAATATTAAGAAGTTTTATGAACATGAGTCTGTTGCCAGGCGCCCAAAAATGTATTGAATGGGAATGGTTTCATTATATGTATGTAAATATATATATGGTACAGTAAACAACACTTCCACGCTATATTTATATATGTATGTATATAGATTTGCACAAACATACAAAAATACAGCCATATGTATGTGAATTTCAATGAGGCAGCAAATAGACCCTTTTGTTGTTTTTGCTCTGAAGTCCCGGCAAAATCGCTTTTTTGTTTTCGTTTTTTTTTTGTGCACACGTTTTAAATATCAGCCGACAAACTCGTGATTTTATTTTTGGAAAAGAACCACAACCGCTTCAAAGTTCAACTTTTGTGATGAATGTTACGAAGGTAGAACAAAAAAGAATTGGGGAATCGGCATAATAAGCAATAGGTAAAAAAGACAGCAACCACTCCCCAAACGCTGCTGGCATTAATTTACTCTTTCACTTCTCAAGCTTGTACAGTCCACACGTGCTGGAAATTTTTGCCATAAAAGTATACTGAAAAAAATTATATAAAATATATAAATTTGGGGGGATAACATATCATTCAATTTTTAACAAAAGCATTTCTACTTTGAATTATTTTTAAGAATTTAGGTATTATCATAATTAATAGCATACCAATTTTTAAAGCAATCAAACATAAATATCCTCTTTGAAATTAAATTTATAAGTAACATCATCGGTGGCTCAATAGGTTAATATAGTTCTTAATATATTTTAAAGCTTTTTTTGTTCGCCTGCTTTTTGTTTTTGCCAATGGTTTCTTGCACGTGTTTGTTAATTATTTGTTTCCACGTTTTTCACACTTGAGGGATCATTGGATTGGGCCGGCTTAGGGTTACTTGGCTTCGAAATGGGCTAAGGGCTACCCCTTTTGTAGGGTAGCATTGGGTTGTGCATCTGAGGGAGCAAAAAGAAGGAGTTGTTCACCATATTCGAGGGTTCACTAAAATTTATATTCTATTATTGTTCAATTGCTTAGTTGTTCTTTTAGTATATCATTGGTTCTAAGCTAGTTTCCTCAAGCGAAAAGGGCCATAGTCTGGTCTCGCCAAGTTTGACAGCAATTGGATGAGGCGGTGTTAATTTAAAACAAGTTACCCCGGATTCAGCGGCGGCATGACCTTGAACTTGCGGCAGCAACCACCCCAATAATGTGAAAATGTGAGCCCACCACCGCAAAAAGCCAACAGGGAGCTACATTCACCACCAACAACAAGTGGAAATCGCTTTAGGGGTGGTAGTACTCTTTTGGTAGTGCACTGGGTCCGCCCTGGAAAACGCCCGTAACAGGTCTTTATCCAGGCTGTTTCGGTCTGATCCGTCCTTGGGACAGTGCGGCAAATTAAATCAATATTAAATGCAGTTTACTATTTGCAGTGGCTGTGGAAATTGCAGTTGGAAGGCGGCAGGCAATGTCAAGGTTGTCAGTGACGGTTACAGGTGCACTGTACAAAAGAAAAAATATAATGTTGGTTTAGGGATAAATCTAAGAACTAAAAAAATAGAAGGATCTTGAAAAATTCTTAATTTTAGGGAAATTACAATAATCAGCATAAAGGCAAAGAATTTGTCTAAATTAATGTGTTAACTATCCCGTTTGAAATTTAAGCTATTCTATAAATTTAAATATCTCTCTAGGAATAGCTATCGTTAGGCATTAGGAGTTCCCTTACCTCTAATACCTGTATAAGTACACCTCCTCTTGCACATGCCAGTCAATCCAGTTTAATTCCATTTCCATGACATGCAATGGCAATAGCAAAACCTGAAGCCAGCCACCACCTGCCCATTGATTGTCCAGCTTACCGTCGACCTGCTCGGTCTTAAGGGTTCAATTCAATTATTAACTGCCCATCTACCAGGCAATAACTAGTATTTCTCATCGGACAAAGTGCGTGAATTGATTTATTGTCCTAGAAAAATACACACGGATGTTACAGACAATGAGTTTACTTAATAAAATTTAATAAATAAATTAAATTGAGTTAGATTTTGTTATATTTTTATTTATATTTATATCAGCGACAGTGCGACAGAAGTCTTAGTATATGAAGAACACATGAATTATATAAGGAATTAGTCTTTATTTTATTAATTTTTTAAGCTAAAGTTTTGAAATAAGTATAATTATTTTTTGATCTTTATTTACTTACGAACTAAGAAGATAAGTTGGTGAATCTATACTAAATTATCTATACTAAATTGTATTTTATTTACTTATTTACTTACGACTTATTCGACCCCCCTAAACCCTCTTCACAATGACCAATCATTTATTACCTGAAAAACCAGCCCCACTTTGCGTGCTTTGCCTATTTTTAGTTTAAAAGTTCAAAATACGCAACAAAATTGGAGGCTATTACCATAAAACTATGATTGTTTCCTTCCCTCTTTCCATTGTGAGAAAGGGAAATGTGCTTTTTAAGAGGGGGCGGAGCAGAGGGGGCCGGTGAATAAAGCACGCAAATATAGAAATTTCGCGACCATACGTCATGGCATAAACGGTATAAAGCGTTGCGACCTTGCCAAGCCGCGGTGTCAGCCATTGTCCTGGTTACACTTGCCCCAGCCCCAGGCCTCCTCTGACCTCCACGCAGCACCCTCTTGGCGTCATTTGTTTTCCACTTGTTTTCTGCGAGGGATGTCTGGGGTTCTCGGCTCTTCTATTCGCGTCAATGTCAATGTGTTTGTTTTTTGTTTGTTTTGCGATGAGTGTGTGAAATAACGGCAAATGTTTATAGGTTTCTATGTAACTTACACATTTAATAATTCAGGTACTTTATAAAAAATGCCCTAATAAATACACATGTCTCAATATTAGCTTAAGGGGCAACAAAAAATGGTTATATTTTGGACTTGATAAAGTAAATCAATTAAAAACAGAGGTAAATAATACCTTTTAAACAGCAGTCTTTAATCAATGATGATCATTGTAAACAATAAAAATTACATGTTGATGGCAAACACAAGCTGAACAATAATAACAATAAGAAGAGACAGGCAGACTACAATTACGAATTTTCAATTGTGATTTTTCATTGCCATTGAAATTGTCGCACAGTATGCCCTACCATAAGATCCGGCCACGTGTTTCTGTCCAGTACTTTGAAATAAATAAATTAAGGAAAAACTGGAGAACAAACACAAGTCAGTCCACCCATAGCAAACAAAAACAATTCATTTTCAATTGGAAAACCCATTCACTGATCGGTTGTTTTCCGCTTGTTACCGGTTTAAAGTAGCTCAAAAATGATGAGCGCACACGCAAATCGAGTGGAATTGAAAATTTAGTGGGTGCATCAGCATACAGTGCGTTTCATTCAATAAAGTCTACAAACTGCAGACATTTTTAGAACTACTAGATGGTAGTTTAACATTTTAATTTATATGAATTATATAAAAATATATGTAGCTTACAATGATTTAAAACAATTCATGTTAGATTTGCATTTCTCTAAGTAATAAAGTGAATGCTGTATAAAAAACTGTCCTTAAACAAAAATGTACTATTTAAAATTGGCTATACTTATTAAAAAATTCACAATTTTATCACATTGAGGTCTGGTATACAAATTAAATATACATTTGTTGACTCGAAAGTTTGTTTTGTGGAAATATCAGGGTCATTTTATTGTGTATTTTATTTATTTATTTCGTATATTCTCCCTAAACAATTGCGCACTGTTCTTTTGATAACTGAATTCCGGCCGTTTTGACCGGTTTGATTTGATTGTTAATGGAAACTATTTTAAAACCAATTTCGGCTCAAAGAGGTTTTAATGGTCAGACGCATCGGTTGTGCTTAGGATCTATGTATAATTTGTTAGTAAAGCTTAGTAATATGTTGTTTAAAAAAGTCCCGTTTATTTTTTTGCAGACATGGTGAATAATTTTCTATGGTGGAAACAACTTTGCTACCCCAAACGTCAGGTAAGTTCGGCTCCACTATTTAAGAGTTCAATGTTCGATTTCACAGTGGTGTAACAGGATAATGTTTTATGCCTTATTTTGTATAACAACTCCAACATTTTCAGTTTGCCAACTCGACAATTTTTAACTCCTACTCAACATAACAAGAAACTTATTAGTAATAACAACACACAACAACACTATTATCCACTTACTCAACAACATCAACAACAACTGTCGTTTAATTCCAACAATTGCTAAGGGAGAGTCATCCGAGGATTAAATGAATGCAACTGGAGTTGATGTTGAGCCTGTAAACGACAGCAGCAACAACAACAGCAAGGATTCGTCAGGGCGAGGAGAACTTTTTTAATTTACGAGTCTAGTTTTTGTGTGTGTTTGTTTAGTCCGCGATTAATTGTACATTTTTTATTTAATTATTGTATACTTTCGGGCAGAGCTGGTCCTCAGCTTTTGAAGTGGGATAGAGGGAGAGGAGATTGCATTATTCAGGGAAATTATTAATTAAGTCAACCAGGCTTCTTCGCACCTTGCGAGTTCCAAACGGCGAGTTGTTGCCCAATTTTCATTATGAAAATAACGACAATGAAGTTTAAGCGCAAATATGGCTGTTTAGAGAATATTTGAAAGGAATTTCTCAATTATTAACCAATTAAGATTTTTTGTTTCGACCCTCATTTGTTACTCGTAGTCTTGTATTTTATAAGTTTTGAACGATTGTTTTGCACAATTTAAGTCACTCACAAACCACATCACAGTTAAATTCGCAAATCCCCCTAACATTTTTGAGTTTTGGTTTTAAAAGGAGAAAAGGAAAAGGTAGGGAAGGTAATCAGTATTCAGTTAGAGTTGGAGAGTTTAGAGGCTTGGACAGGAGGCAAAGAAGAGATAGAGAGAGTTTGAATTACATTTAATTAACACCAAACAACACAACAACACCGCAAACGTCAACATGGAGAGCTTCTCGCCGGATTTATTATGGATGGTGGTCATTGGCTTTATGATTGCCTTTATTCTGGCCTTTGGAATCGGTGCCAACGATGTGGCCAACTCTTTTGGCACTAGTGTAGGCTCTGGGGTTCTTACCATCCGTCAGGCCTGCGTTTTGGCCACCATATGCGAGATATCGGGTGCAGTTTTGATTGGTAAGTCCATGTCTTTATTATTTTTATATATATTTTTATTTAAACTTGTATTTTTTTCCTTGTAAGTTTACTAATTTCTTCATCTCTTTGCAGGCTACAAGGTGTCGGACACCATGCGCAAAGGAATCCTGGAAGTGGGCTTGTACGAGGGCGCCGAGGAAGTGCTAATGCTGGGCTGCGTTTCTGCTTTAGCCAGCAGCGCCGTTTGGCTGCTGGTGGCTACCTTCTTGAAGCTGCCCATCTCGGGTACACACAGCATTGTAGGCTCCACCATCGGCTTCTCGCTGGTGGCTCGTGGCGTCCAGGGTCTGAAATGGTCCACACTGGGCACCATCGTCGGCTCGTGGTTCATTTCGCCCGTGATGAGCGGTATTGTGAGCATCGTTTTGTTCCTGGCCATAAGACGCTTTATCCTGCGTGCTCAGGAGCCACTGAAGGCGGGTTTCCGCTCGTTGCCCATCTTCTACGGCGTGACATTCTTCATCAATGTTATCAGCGTGGTGTTAGATGGACCCAAGCTCCTTTACATGGACAACATCCCTACTTGGATAGCGGTGGGTGTCAGCCTGGGTCTTTCCTTGCTGGTGGCTTTGCTCACGCAGCTTGTGGTTGTGCCGCTCCAGCGCCGTAAGATCGCCAAACGATTGCGCGCCGAGAATCCTGTCAAGTTTAACTTCGAGGACTCTGTCGGTAAGTTGATTAAGATATTAATGGATATATTTAGTAGGAAATCTTAGAGATCGGAAGTCAGCTTTCCAACTTTTATTGTTGCTAAAAGCTGTACTGCTAGACAATGGTAAGATGATGTCGATCTTTGTTTTCACAGCCTGTTTAAATTTAGATATTAAATGGTAAATAGCTAGTAAGCAAACACGAGCACAAGAGGTTTGCTTAGAACAAACAAGTGGGAGACATCTCCTAAACAGAACGATTTCGACTATAAATACTCTGGGCTGTCTTAGAAAAGTTATATTGTGTCAAAGACTCACTCTAAAATGCGATTCAGGCTAGCTTTTCTCCTCGGCTTTGTCGCCTTTGTGGCGACTGTCTCGGCAGCCTCAACTCCTGCCTCGCCGACATCGCCAACCTCACCAACTTCTCCGACCACCCCCACCAGCCCATCGGCTCCAGCATCACCCGCCACCCCGGCCCCGACTACTAGTGCAGCCACCACTGCCGCACCAGCCGCCGCAGCAGCCACCACGGAGGCTGCTACTACCACCGTAGCTACAGTTACGACCACAAAGGCATCTGGCAAAAAGAAACACAAAATTCACACTGTCAGAAGGATCAACAAATCTCCCGTTGTTAGAGTTCATCGTAGAGGTGGAAGAAGACGCAATGGTCGAAACAGCTCCACTCGCAGAAGCACCACTCGTAGAAGCTCTACGCGCAACAGCCGCAGGAGATCCAACCTAAACTAACTAGGCCAACGGAATTTGTACTCTAACGAAACAACAGATTTGTTGAAAGTTTAAGCCACACCTTATATGTAATATTATCTTTTGTTTGAAAATATTATCTGCAAATATTAATTGGTACCATTAACATTCTTAGTTTTTTGTATCCGCATCCCTAGAGTACTTGGGACTTTAAAAATTTCATATATATATTACTGATCACTAGGAGGTGTAGCCTTGTATTTGAACAATAAGGAAACCTATCTCGAAAATTGTTTATTATTATTTACATATATCCAAAAAAGCACCAAACAAATTTGAGCTCCTATCGATTTTATCGCAGCTCTACAACTAAAGGATATCTGTTATGATATATCGATATATATAGATCGAAAAACTCATAAAATTTGATATGATATCGAAACTTAAGATGCATGTAAATACATGGCGAAAAAATTAAAATATTTATATTATTAAATATTGTTAAATTCTAAAAAATTGTTTTTTCAGAATCATCACCTTCGGGCAGTCCCAAGAAGCAGCGCCGTCCCCTCTCATTGGTCAGCGAGGGTAAACCCTTGCCAGCCATTGCGGAGATCACCGAGCTGGTCTCGCTTAGCGATAACTCGCCCAAGACCTTTAAGCTGGCCCCCTTCGGCCTGGCGGCCAAGAACAACAATGCGCCCGGCGAGGAGTACAAGATCGATCCGCAGTTGATCAAGAAGGCTGAGGATCTACTGGGCAAGGCTAGCCTGGACAACACCGACCTGACCATCACCAGCCTCAACTTCATCGACGAGCAGCAGCAGCAGCAGCAACACCAGCACCAGCAGAACGGACGCAAGTTGCAGGAGTGCTTTAAGAGGGTGCAATCACCGAAGGAAGAGCCAAAGGTAGAGAGAAGTTATATTAAATATTAATATAAAAAACTAGATAAATAAATAATATAAAATAATAATCTTATTTCCAATTGCAGCACAAGGGTAACGTGGCCGGAATGGATGTGGGAGTTGTTGGAGCTAGTGCCAAGGCCACCAACAACAATCTGCAAGTGGTGGAGAGCGGTGGCAGCCTGGACTTGATGATCAGTTCCACACTATCGCCCAATTCCAGCAAAGTGCCGCTGATCGAGAGCAAAGAGGCCCTGAATGAGCAAGAGGATGAATTCAAGCGAGCGGCAGCTGCGGAAGGACGAAGGACCAGCGGCGGCGAGGAGACCCAGGAGATCTCAATGCTTTTCTCGTTCCTTCAGATCCTCACGGCCACCTTTGGCAGCTTCGCACACGGCGGCAATGATGTGAGCAACGCCATCGGCCCACTTATTGCCCTGTACATGATCTATCGCGAGGGCTCGGTTATGCAGCGGGCGGAAAGTCCCATCTACATTCTGATTTACGGCGGCATTGGCATCTCCGTGGGTCTCTGGCTCTGGGGAAGGCGTGTCATCGAGACCATTGGCAATGACCTCACCAAAATTACCTCATCGACGTAGGTTTTCTTTTGATTTTACATTATACCTTAATTTTTAAATAATTTATTATCTTTACAGTGGCTTCACCATTGAAATTGGAGCCGCCATCACCGTACTGCTGGCCAGCAAAATTGGTTTGCCCATTTCCACCACTCACTGCAAGGTTGGTTCGGTGGTTTTCGTGGGTCATGTGAGTGCTGCGGGTCGCAAGAAGCGTCAGTCGAACGAGCAGGATCTGGAGAAGGAGGCAGCGCAGGCCCATCCAACTGCCGCGGCCATGGAAGATGGCAGTGTTGACTGGCATCTGTTCCGGAATATTGCCTACGCCTGGATTGTGACAGTGCCGGTTACGGCTCTGCTTAGCGCCGGAATGATGTATGTGCTCTGTGCCATCGCTGTGGACGACTTGGGCCAGGCCTAGAGGGCGTGCCATTCAATTATTAATTGTAGTTGCAAAACTAAAAGTAACGTTTCGTAATTGTACAAGTTGGAAAACACAAAGCTTAAGATTAAACACGCAAGAGAAACACACAAGGAAAAGTGAAAAGTCTTAACAAAATTAATAAACTCGCCTAACTATAACATTGTACTTAGGTCATAGAACGTCTCTGAGCCTAACTGATATTATTATTATTTAATGTGTAATGCCGTGATTTGATTTTATAGTTTACCCGTCGAATTTTTTTCGTATCCCAAAGTCACTGATGTTTTTGTAGACCCGGTCCGAACCCACTCAATATATATTTTATAATTGCAATTATATCCATTAATAGAGCAGAGCAAAACACTTGAATAAAATACAAAACTATGTACAACAACCAAGATTGTTTAAATAAACTCAAGTGACTGAAGAGCCCCAGAATGCGACTCGTTCGTACGTTGTAATATGTCCTTGTTTGGTTCAGTTAAATATTATTCCAAAATCCAACTAACAAGGCTCTCCAGTCCGTCTTAAATTTACATTCCATTTGGGAGCCAGTTCGTAAAGTATTTCACTATGTAGATATACGAAAAATAAATACAAAGTTATGACACTCAAACATCTCTTTATTTGCAGAGAATATATAAAAACTGAATCTGCGAAATCGGTTCTTGTATCTATATTGTTTTCAGAAAAGGCGAAATTTCGTAATCAGCGTTGCGGAATTACTACAGTGCCAAGCACAGGTTCTCGGTATGTACTATCCAGATGCCAATTTGACGTTTAGTTAATTAATAACTTAATCCATTTATTGTTAGTTTCCAAAAAGGAGTAAATCCCATAAATGAAAAGCACTGAAAGAGTACAGTATTTATATCTCCCTGCGAACAATACTTCACATCTTGTATATTTTTTTGTTGACTATACAATTTAATACACTTTGCCTAGCAAAATCTAACCAACTTTTATTTTAGCTTGTTCTTGATCTTTGTTTTCACAACCTGAATCAATTTAGATGGCACATGGCAAAGCGAATAAGATAACAAAAAATTGGGGTTTTTCTACAGACAAAACAAGTGTGCAACATCTTCTAAGCCGAAAGATTTTGGCTATGCCAAGTACTCTGGCTTCCGCCATTAAATGGTCCCATTGTCTGGAGACACACAAGGAGCCGGTATACAAAGATTTTGCGGAAATAGTAAGAGAATTTTTTTGCAAAGATAATATTTTATTAAATTATTACTCTGAGCAATTGAGCGAAAAACTAAAAATAAGGGCTTGTGACACCTTGATTATTATTCAAAATATTTCCCAATTCACATATTTCCAAAGTTATAAAATTTATGTTTGGTTAGCTTTTCTTTGTTTTTTTTTTAACATCTAGACCATGTGAATTCTCTTGACTTATAGAGTCAGAAATAATACAAAATAAATCATTCAATATTGCAACTATATTTATATTTTATTTGTAACTAGAACTAAAGAAACGAATAAGGGTTAGAGAATTGCATTGTGTCGTTTAACAAAATCCTTGGAGTCTGTGGGGTTTAAATTGCGTTGGGTCTAGTCCTGGTCTTAGTTTCGGGTGGACTTCCTGCGGCGCTTGCCATCGGTGGTTTTGCGACCACCGAAGTTCCTTCTACGGCGCCTTACAACCTTTGGCCTCGTAATTGTTCTATGTTCCGTGCGCTTATGCTTCTGCGGTGTCTTCTTAGTAGTGGCGGCAGTTGTGGCAGGGGCGGCGGTGGAGGCTGGGGTGGGGGTGGCGGCGGTGGTCGTTGGGTCACTTGTCGGGGCCGTGGTGGGTGTGGCTGTAGGATCTGTCGGACTGGTGGTTGGATCAGTTGGGGTGGTAGGCGAGGCAGGAGCAGGAGCAGCTGGGTCAGTCGGAGCTGAGGCTGCCCAGGCAGAGGCGACGAGGGCCACAAGGCCGAGGAAGAGAGCTAGATGGGAACGCATCTTGGAGTGTGTGTAGCTTGGTGTGTCTCTGACTCTGTTGGGACTACAACGTGTATTTTCTGGAAGAAGCCGGCTTATTTATATCCGAAATTGTGCTGGTTGGAAGATGTTTCTTACTTGTTTGTCCCCTGCAAACAGTACAATTTGTACTTATTTGTGCTTAGTCGCGATTCAAGATGAAATTTAAAACTGGGTTGTTGAAACAGACACATCACATCATCTTCTTGAATAGCATTTATACAATTGGTTCAAATCTTTAGTGGCAGCTTTGTCTATGTTTGATGTGCAAATATTTATTTAAACTCTAGCATGTTGCATAAAAAGTGGAAATAACCCAACATATGAGACGATGGATTAATACAAATTGGCTTTCATATCTTATATCCTTGGGTCCTCACCTTTGGGCAGCACTAAGGAGCTGCATTGCCCATTTTGCAGCACAAGCAAAGGAAGTCTAAGTGATGTGAGAGGTAGAGCAAGTGACAATATTATCCTGCAGGTGGCGGAAAGCTCCTTTTTAATCGACAGGCGTATTTTTGACAACTTTCCTTTGTTGAATGATCTTATACCTCATAATTGTGTGTTGATCTAGGATCTTTGTGTTTACCAATTACAATGTCTTTGAGACTGGTAAGAGACAAGAGTTCTTAGTTGTATTCATTGGAGAAATCTATTGAATCTGGAAAGTCTGGTCTTAATCTATGTTCTTTGCTGTGGTCCTTGAAAGCACTGAGTAAAGTCTCATTAAGATGGCAATTGCTCTCTGCTGACTAAAACCAAGATCAGTCATGAAATGTTCGAATTTTCTCAATGTTAAATTAAGAAACTAAGCCAACAACACAATTGCTTAAGCGTCTCTATTACTAGTCACTTTTTATAAACCCTAAAAGGGTATTATTATTTTAATTACACAATAAAGGAGTAATTTTTCTGTAGAGTATTTATATTCTTAGTCAGCTTTAAAAGTCAAATTTATTTAGCCATGCCCGACTGCAGTCGACTGGCTTGATCTGGGGAACTCATTTCTTGATTTTAAATCAATTTCTTAAGAATAAATAAAGAAGAAATTAATATAACAATTGTTGTCTTGTTTGTAGTTACAAAATTTGTTTTGATATTATTTGATATATACATTATTTAATTGTTCCTTAAGTATCTTAAAAACTAAGCTCTTGGTCTCTTCTGCTTATATTTGTGTAATGTTACTTGTTATTAAAGGTTATGTAGTAAGATCTTGACAGAGTTTGTGCTTAGCAAATGGCCTACTTCTTGGCTGAAACCAAATGGCTAATGAAAGTTAAAAGCTGCTTAAAGCTGGGAGTGGGTTGAGCTTTGAGCGAGGAACCGAGAGGCGGCGTGGCGCATACGTGATGCCACTCGGGGTTAGTTGAGTTTTGAGCTTCGCTGCGTTCGGTTGGACCCGCTGTTCCCGACGATTCCGCGTGATTCTAATACCCGGTTTGGTGCAATTTTAACTCGTAACGCCTGCGCATTCCTCGTACCCACAATCCTACGTTCGGAGTGCTAACTGTTTGGGTTTTTTGACAAAAACATAATCGTAATTGTGAGAAATTTAAAAACTTGTTCAGAGTCGCTCAGCTTTTGGATTTACGCATTTGGATTTTTGCCCCACTTACCACACCGACGGATTAAAAGGTGAGCAGAGAATTACTGAGATCGAAATATCGAAAGGTGAATAATTTAGAGTATAGGAAAATCGGGGCATATCACTTCCGTTCAGCCCTTCCATTTCCGCACATTTCTGGAATGGATTTCCACAAGTACTACAAGTATTACTTAATTTCTTTGCTTAATCCGATTTGCGAGCATTGAACTTTTCATCTTTGGGTATTTTGTGCCGCTGTTGTTGTTGTTGTTGTGATTATTGTTGTTTGTGTTGGTCTTTATTTTTGCACCAACTTCTTGTGGTTTATTGTGCTTTGTTGCTGTTGCGTCTGTTGATTGTTTTTATTTGTTGTTTCTTCTGCGAGCTCCTCGCTCTCCGTCGCCTGTTCTCATTTTATTTAATGAGTTCTCCGGCATTTTTTGCCTTTGTTTTGCATTGTTCCAACTTTGAAGCCCTGTTTGTTCAATAAGTTTAAAACGTTTCAGTCGATTCGAGCGAAAACAAAATTATTAGCAAGTGGTTTTGACTTGTATGGGTATTTCCGTCGTTCAGTGAGGCATTTGGCTTAATGAATGGAATTGTTTAGTTTAAAAAATTCCATTTTAGAATCTATAGTACTACAAAATGATTTATGATTGCCATAGTATTAAGATATGGGATTGATCTTAGAAGCTCCAGTTCATAGGTTTAGAGTTTCTCCTTTGCACTTGGTTTAAAGTTGGCCTAAGCTGTGTTAATAAGTTGCAAAATTGATCTCGTCAGTGCTAATTATATATATTTAAATACCTATATAAAGTTCTTAAATATGAAAGCTTTTCTCCCAATAATGAATATTTTTCTTTCGACCTCAGAACATCATCATTAGTTAGTGTTTAGTTTTTGGCAAATTAATAACCTGTTCAACTCTGGCAAATCCCCGATCGATGTCAAGATTCTATGCCCAGCATGTGCGACCCATTTCCCCTAAAAGAACCACCAGAACCCAAACCAAACTCCAACCCAAATCCGAACCCGATTGCCCTCACGGACAGGTGTTCGATCTGCCGGACAGATCGCCGGGCTCATTATGCGGCCCGGCTAGCGGTACTGCCCTCAAAAGCGATGCCGCCACCTGAAGATAACATGGCGAACCTACTCCAGCAAACAAAAAAATAAAAGAAAACCAAACCCAAACTTACTTGCGAAAGCCACACAGTCAATTCTGTGCAGAACAAAAGCCAAACGATCGAAGCCATTAAGCCAGACTCCAACGGCTCCTACAGCTCCAAGAGTCGAAGTCAAGCCAAAAAGTCATTAAAGACAAAAATCTATTGAAAACGGCAAACAACACGCCTTAAAAAATACTTTGGTGTCGGAGCGACGGGGGCAAATACCTCAACTGTGCGCCTGGGAGTTTCCCAGCTGGCCAGGTGGATGCCATACCATAGAAGCAGCACGTCGTCCCTGGCCACCAATATCCACACTGGCCATGTTAATTACGCGCTTATCAGTTCATTACAAGGCCAGAGTTTTCTCCTCCGTACAACCAGCAATTACCTGACCACACTCCCCACAAGATCCAGTCGGATTCCGATGGCGTTCTAATTTCTTTGCTCTCCTTCGCAGCTATTAATCAAATTCGCACGAGTAGTATCTATCGGATGCCAGGCATCCACAATACATCAGCGAGCTGTAATTACTGGATTCTGGCTTACAGCCAACAGCCTTTGCATATGAGTACATAATGATAACCCTCGGCGTGGCTCACTTTCTCCTTCTCCTCCGGGAGTGGCGGCTGCTGCCTCTCACAATTCGATTTGACAATCTTTATAAAAATTATTGATGATAATATTCAGTTAGCTTGAGAGTTAGTTAGCAATTAAGGAAAATGCCAATGGAGATTGCTTTTCATATTTCCAGCGCAGAAATGGAGCTTTTCCTAAACGAAGAACCAGTTGAAAACTTTGTTCATTAATAATAACGGTCAAGCCGATCAGTTAGAGTTTTCAATTAGACTTTTCCGTATGGTTCATCGTTACTTTAAGATAATTAATTTTAAATCTATGGTTACCAAGCACTTTTTTTCAATCATTTTGTAATTTTCATTCTGTAATAAGAAGCTCCTATACTTTTTGTTTAACAATTTCTTTAACTATTCAAAATATTTCAATTAGATTAGAAATTGATTTGTTAATTTGTTTTTTCCTTTACAAAAAATATTTTAAAGTTTGTAAGAAAAGGTGAAACATATTATCTAAAGCAACAATAAAATATGTTCCCAAAAAATCCAACATTTTTTTGCATAAACCCACCAATTGCATCAGCATAGCCAAAAAAATCAATAGAAATGTCACCCAAAAAGGGAAACCAAATGCACATTTTCCGCTTGCGTAATATCTCCAAGAAGCCAAAGAAAACACAAGCGCATAAAATTAAGATGGATGCGAAATGTCGAAAATGTGAATATGAGACTTTTGAAAAAAAAAAAACGAATGAAACACCCAAATAATGACCACTTTCTAACATGGCCCGGCTGTTTCCTGATGTCCCATGGCTTTCCTAGGATTTCCTTTTTATTTTTGTTTGGTTTTTTGTTTTTTTTTGTTAAGTTTTTGTCTATTTTTTTGTCATGCACATTATCACCCAAAAAACTCACTTGACAGCCGGAGCCAGGCGGCTCGGCCCCCCGTAACCACCGTCCTGCCCTCCGCGTCATTGTCATTGGAGTCGACGACTCCACGCGGCCACGACTGCATTTCCCACTCAAGACAACATTTCATAAAGTTTATTAAACTTTAACCAAATTGTTAAAGCGTCGATTTGCCCCCCTCGCCATTCACTTTTAGTGCCGCAGCAGCAGCAGCAGCAACGGCAGCTGCTGTGGGCGCTCCAAACGAGTCCATCAACTCTGGCCAGGCTCTTAGCTCGCAGCTTGGACCATAACAAACTGCCACATTGGCCGGAGTTGGCTTGGACTGAGATCCGGAGGCAGCTGTAATGGCCAGGGGCCAGGGGAGTCTGTTTTCTTTGAAGTGGCGAGCATTTTCCTCGAACGCCACCACTTGGAGCATTCAGTGCCACTCGCACTTGGCGTGTCGCCGCCCGAGAATCGCAAAATTAATTTTCATTTTGCATAAACTGTCAAAAAGTAAAATCTATTAAGCGATCACTTCCTCTCGGATCCAAACGCAATGGGGAAATGCAAGAAATCAATTCGCTTTTATGCAATGTAAATAATATTGCGGTTTTGGTTTGCAAGTTACATAAAACGCTTAGATTGGGGAGACTTAATAATGTTTAGATAAATTAAATATGACTTTTAAGATTGAATATTATATATCTCTATATTTATCTCTATTTATATCTACATTTATCTGTGTAAAATAAGTCTGGATTTATGTCTATAAACTCAAGTTGATTATACCTTGATTTAGCAAAAAGTCTCTGAAAAAATCTTATAATAGAGATAGGTTTTTTTTTGCTTTTAAATAATTGTTTGAATAAATTTAAAGATGGTTCAAGTTTGAAATAAAAATATTCTGATTCCTCCATTTAAAGTACTCTAAAATATGTATAAAATAAGTGTCTCTTTGTTCACCAATCTATGGAATAACTAATTTCTAATGTGGTTTTAGTTCAGGGAAAGTTTACCCAAGAAAAAAAACTGGCTTAAAGCGAAGGGGCTTTCCATTGGGCTACAATAAAATTAGTTGTTTAATTTCAATGTTTTGGCACTTGCTGTCAACTAATCAGTTGGGCACTTGAAGCCAGCTAAATTGACAGTAAAGAAAGTTAGAAAAGCAAATAATTTAATACTAAAATTGTGTTTTTATGGGCTCTATAAAAGAAACTTTGTTCTCGTTGGAATTCCAAGACTCTTGTTTTTTTTAAGTACCCAACAACTTAGACACTTTGTTTCCAGTTGTTTACCCTTCAAGGTCGATCCTTTCACTTGCACTCGGTTAGATCTTCATGAATACCTTTGTAACAAGGCTGCAGGTTAAAAAAAAACATGGGTAAATGTATCTTCCACCTGGGAGCATGACAAGACCATAAAAACAATAACTAAACATGTCAATGCGCATTTGACTTAATTAGGAAATTGTACAAGTGCATGAGCTGAACCTTAAGGCTGCAACGGCACTTGGCATTAACCACATTAACCGCATTTTTCCATCAGTCAGTCAGGTAAGCGGAGCGATATGTCGCTGCTTGCCTCTGGTGGTGCATTTGCATTGAAAGTTGTTTTGGTTTTGGCTGCAATTGGATGTGGAAATGCAAGCTAGGGAATTGTGTTGAGATTTTTTCTTTGCCAGAAGGAATTTCTGAAATTGGGAAGATTAAAATCCGGCTCGAAGGACCAACATAGGACGATCTAAATAATAAAACGTATTTATTGGTTAGTTCTTTGTATGCAATTTTAAAATGTATTCGGTTTACTTGTGACTGAAATCTTTCAGTTATACATTCTACAATCTTAATGAAGCCTAAGTTCCAGTTCACCTCGTACCGAAGTCTCCCGTAAGTCAGTTTCTGATCTCTGTAATTTGATTTTAATTTTCTACATTTATTTATTACCCCATTTGGGGTCTCTCTTGGCGTTCGCTAAACAAGTTTTTCCGTTTCGATTGTGAAATCGAAAGCATTTGCCATATTCGCTGTGGAAAGAAAAGAATGCGGCAATAATCGCCAGCAGCCAATAAACATAATTGCCCGAGTGTTTCGCCAATCAGTTCGAGGGCGTGTCTTGGTATTTTCCTGGATTTCCTTTTTGCTGCGATTTATTTCATAGAAAATCAATTCAATGCGCGAACGGTTCAGCGGGACGTTCATTAAAAAATGCCAAAGCGTCTGGGACAATTGGAAATTGCGAATACGCCCTGTTGTCCACCATTTGATTATGGAAATGCCATTTTCGTTCGTTTCCTCGATCGAATATTGTGTGTTTTTTTTTTTCTTTATCCGACAACACGCGAAATAATAACACGCATCTCGTTCCACAAATTCAATAGTATCTGATCGCCAAGTGGAACAAGTTTTGGCTTGATCCAATGACCTCAAACCGAACTCAAATCGAACGGGCTAAGTAAAAAAGTTCACACCTAAAAGGCTTTGGCTTTGCTGGCAACACCACAATTTATTTGGGCCAGGCAGCAAAACGCAAATATTCCGCCCGATATGCAGGTGAATGAGCCCGCGAATTAGCCAGAGCTCAGTTCATTTCGGCTTCGGTACAGTTCACTTCAGTTACAATTTCAGTTTCAGTTCCAGTTTCTGTTTCAGTTTCTGTTTCTGCGGCTGTCCAGCCTTGCCTTGCCGAGCCCAGCAAATCGACTTTTGTGCCAATTTTCAATGCAAATCGCATTAAGGCAAATGTTGCAAACGGCAGCCAGCCTTTGCACACACGCCACAGGTAATTTGTAACAATTTCTTAATGACCAAGGCAGCAGCGCACAGCAAAGCGGGCGAACGAGGAGAGTCGAAACCGGTGAAATGATATCAAGTTAAATGTAATCAATAGCCAATAGAAATGATGGTTAAGCATGCCAACTTTGGATACAAGTCTTTCTTTGGAAAACATTTAAAAAATATATATTTATTAATATAAAAATATGAATATAAATATAAGAAGAGATAGACTATATTGTGAAGGGTTTTAGTTTAGTCTAGTTGGCTGGATTTTATATAGATATAGATAGAGACTTGACTATATGCATTCTTTTTGTACAGATCCTCGTCCCTCTTTCCTTGGATCCATCGACTTGATATTTTTAAAGGCTTCCTTTTGAATACAATTTTTGATTTTTAATTTGATTTTGTTTTAATTTGTTATAAGATCTTTTAAGTGTTTAGTTTTGACTGTTTGGCAATAGGATTCTATTACAATCAAATATAGTATTTTCAGCTAACAAATTCAATGCAATACAATGACAATTAAAATTGCACAATTTGTAAAAATAACTTGTATTATTGTAACCAGTCATTAGTTAAATAGTTGCTCCACTGGACTGTTATTATCTGATTAGTGTGGCACTTATTTAATTTTTCTCCGTTTTTAAATCAATACCAGGCATCAGTCAGACGGTCTTAATTGCCTTTCGGTTTTATTAAGTGGCTAATAAGAGAGTCTACATACATCTATTGGCCGCTTGGTTAGCGCCGTGAAGCTGCTAATGCTTATTACGCTCAATTTGCCTCGCTAAGCTGCAATTGCAGTTGAAGTTTGGACCACAAGTAGCTCTGTATGTTGGAGTTTTCGTTTTGCATAGCATTCGTTGCGAATCTCTGGCCAAATAAATCCCATCATTTGGGCCATCATCTTAAAGTAAAAGTGGGGCCATGTACTCTTGTATTTGGGTTTATGCGTTTGCAAATATAAAAACTTTTGTTTGAGAATAGTTTATGCTTTCAAGGAGGTTTAATCAGTGGGTTAACAGTGGCCATTAGATGGGGAACTTTCACAAAAGCCTCATGGGAAAATAAAATCATGGGACATTTGGAATATTTTTAAAGAAAATTTAACAGTTTATAATGGGGTTAAGAAAGTGGGAATAGCAATTCATTTATTTTGCAGCATTAAGACGGATAAATTGTGTTTTTAATGGCAGACATTCTTGTTATGTATTCTATATTTTCCCTGATCATTAATAACTTTTTCGATTTCTGTTCTCTTACAGGTTTGTACATCATTCCCACTCCCTGTATATTTTTGTGAAGCGGATGAGCTAAGCCCTCGTGAGCCTATGTACTATATACACCAGGTATCTCTGCACAATTTCTATTTTTAATCGCGGCGTTCAAAAATGTGGGCAGGGAATCAAATGCAAATCATCAGGCACAACAGAAAGACAGACAGTCTTATTCAAAAATGCTAATTACGCAGGTAGAAATCAAAGTTTGTTTGGCCAGCGAGAAAAAGGCAAAAAAGGAAAGCCAGAAATTGGCCAAGTCGTCGTCGTCGTTGAGCCATCGACTGCCAATCAATGCGACTATTTGCCTAATGGAAACTGAATTTTTCGGCCAATGTACGGGAATTGAGATTTATGCCGATGTCTGGCGAGAGCCTTCAAGTTCAATGCGATGGGAAATTTCAATTAACGAAAAGCGACGCGAAAAAAAAGCGGCGGGAAAAATAGAAATTGGCCACTTGAAAGCAATTCACCGACGCTGTGGGCAGACCAAACAGAGGAAGCGACAGATCACCGGTTGGCTGCAAAGATACATAGATACGGAGATACATATAGAGATGTACATATGTATATAAAGATACTCAGATACAAAGATACGCCGCAGGCCAACGGTCTTGTCAACCAACCTACGCTTTGTGCACTTGACCGGCTAATGGCTTTTTTGCGTTTCATTGGCTCGGCTGCGTCCAGCATCTTTTCCTTTTCACAATTTGGCAGCTTGTTGAAAGTGAAATGTGTGAAAATGGCTAATTAAATGCACGAAGATCTCTGACCAACTTCTACGGATAATGTTCACGTCGGAGAGGGGGTTTCACTGCGAGCTAATTATGAAATTTCTGTTGGTCCAAGAAACCCGTCATAGCAAGTCATTTCCGTCGGTTTATTGAGTGATTTTTACGAGTGCCGGCCGATCCCCGAACTTGAAAGCGCCATTTGTGCACAGCGTTTTGTTTACTTCTGTTTCAGGTTTTGTTGTTCTGCCCGCGGATCAACGAAATGTTTAATAACGCTCAGCACGTAGCTGTAATTACGCCTCGAGTTTGTTGCTTGAGTCTTTTGTTTTACGACTAATTTAAGCCAGCTGCTCTCGGCCATAATTGGGGTTAGTCTCTTGAATGTGAATATGAGTTTGATTTAATGGCCTTTTTCATTTGTAACACAGACCCACATTTTCTAAGCATCTGAAAGGTAATCTCTTTTAACTCTTATGGCATGCCAACTTTATAATATTTGAGAGGTATCTTTATGCAATATTCAGAATCATACAAAAGACTCGCCACCATTTCCAGCTTACCAAATTAATTATGCAAATTGCTTGAACTCTGTTTCCAACCATTGAACTCTGGCTTATGATGAATACGCTGAATAGAAATCAAAATCCCCTTCCAAAATCTATTCAGTGGTAAGTTTTCAGATAATGAAATTGACAGATTGGCAAAGGCAGGGAGAAATTCAATGAAAACCAAATGCAAATTTCGATTTGCATAATGTAATTTTAGCAGAAATTATAGATTCTGTAACTGGTTAGGAATGCCAGGTTGTACAAAAACAAATTCTAGTCCCACGAAACATTCTAGCACAAATTGAAAACAGGTTTTTCCCAATCAAAACTGTGTCAAACCATCAAGAATGCCCCGGCAAATTGCACAAATATTTCGAATTGCGACATAAAATATTTGTTTTAATCGGTTAAGCATTTGTCTCGAATAATTCAGCAGTTTTCGGTTTAGCTTTTCGGTTCGTTTTCTCGCAACTAATTGGGCCTCCGACTGCATAAATAAACGCCAAGCGGTCACCTAAGTTCATTGACTTGGATTCTAATACGATTTCATGGTTTTGGGGCTTATAACTGTGCCACCATACTATATAACGATCAGGGCAGACTTTAAAGCCACAGATTTCACAGCAGAATCATCAAAACATGCGTAGTGGGAAAGTCTCTGGTGAAAGGGCGTAGCCAATTTTAAATAACACCTTGGAATTACATCAATATGATGTTTTTAGTATACTAATTGCAGCCTTGAATTCGTGGATTAGAATATTATTTGTTTAGCTAGGCAAATAAATCACTTAAATATTTTTGTGAATCAATAATAAGTTGGCTATACAAAAATATAAATAATTATTTGCGTCTCGCTTTTTGTTGCTTACGTAAATATTGTGTGGCGATTAACTGGAATTATAATATGCCAGAGAATGATTCCCCCAAAATGCAGCCATTGGCTGGTGTTTATTCAAGTAATGAGCGAAACGTTTTTGGCTTGACAAATGTCCAGGGCTTGGCTTGGGGTGGAGCAGCATCGGCAATGGCCACTGACTCTGAGAGTTTCTAATGGAATAAATAAACTTGGCCAACGAATGGTACTGCCAGATACATTTTATACAGTTAAAATATTATTCTCGCAACTGCTGCAGCTCCGTTCTCTGTTCAGTTGGAGTTTGATCTTTGTTATTTTGGCTCGTTATGGCATTTGCCTGCCTGATCGCTGTGTCTTTGCGGTTAGTGCGGCTGCAGTGCTGAAAATAAAAGTGAGCGCCGTCTTCTCACAGGCTTTGGCTGCGGTTGCCATCTATAGCAAGTACATACATACGTACGTACGAGTATCTGACAGATATTCAATCTTCATCTTTGCCATCAAATCGTTCGTCAAACGTGTTTTATTGTACGAGATACTTGCGCTATTTTCTGCGTCTCAAGTGGGTTCTGATCCCCCGCCAACCGCTCCAACTTCGTGGTTCCATCTCTGTGAGCTGGCCTGGGTCTGGGCTTGGGCCTCGGCCCGGGCTCGGTCTCGGGCAGTCACGACATCTGAACAACGGCCCCATATAGCCGGCGACAGCTCAAGGTCGCATTCCTTGCAGGTGACGCAGGCGTCACTCGTTCGGCGATTTGTTTTTACTTCGGTACCCTGGCATATTGAAGTATTTTTGTGTCTTTGCGAGTATCTCTATTTCGATGATTGGTCGGTGGGCGGACAAATGAGTTTTTGGCTTTGGCTACCGATCTGCTGAGGAAGCTGTAGCGAGAACCCCCGCCATATCCCATGACAAGTGCCACTGAATCAATCAACAGATAGACTTGAGCATGTATTAGTGTGATTTTAGTTCCGCTTTTTATTAGATTTTAGACTTGCCAGGAAAGTGTTCTTTTACCCCTTTTGTGCTAATTTTCCTGTTAGAAATTCCCAAGCTTGAGTTTCCTTATATTTTATTTGTTAACCAAGCTCAGAAAATCCATTTAATTTCTTCATTTAATAATGTGGTTGTGGGTGTAGGCAACATGCCCAGTTCCTGTTCAAAGAGATATTGCCATTAACGCTCACAGAGAAAAAAGGCAGGCCAACTAGAGTCGGCACTTTGAGATTCCATCTGCACCTAATTTATGACGGGGAGAGCTTCTTTTTTCCCGCCAGCAATGGCAGCGAACAGGAGATGATGCCAGTACGTGAGGAGTACTGCTAAACGAAGTCACGACTATTTATACTCGAGAGATGTGTGTGCTGGAGTGTGTTAGCCATGTTGGGTGTGTCTGGTGATCAGCCTCCAACCGGGTGATTCTTGAGAGGGGGAGTGTCCGGTGGTTCAGTGGGTTAATGGAACAGCAAAGTGAGAATGAGAAAAAGTTGCCTCTAAATGATGAGAAAGAGGAGAAGGATTTTAAGCACATCGAGACTATAATTAGTTTCATTATAATAATCTAGAGCTTAATTTTAAACTAAGTGCATTCCAAAAATCAAATTAAAATAAAACAAATTGTACAATTATTCAAAGAAGTTTATGGTTATGGCTGATTCCCTTATTCAGTGAAAACTCACCTTTAATCACCCCAAAGAAATAGTAATTTTCTTTCTTTCTTCATTACCAAAAATATTTGTAAATATTTTATGGTTAAAAGTTAATTGCAAATGCTTTTTGGGTGAGCCAAGGCCAGCAGGGGCCTGACTCGGTGCCTCGGTTCAGGGCATATACCCTTACCAATACACCACCTACCATGGACCAGACCACATCTCTTTATGGCAGCAAGTGTCAGGCGAGATGTCGGCCAGTCGTCAGCTCGAATCGCTTGGCTTCGGAGATCGGTCTTGGTACATTTCAGCGGCTTTGGTTCGACAGCCCAGAGAGAGAAATAACTTAAACTTTTACTTTCACTGCCAATTTGAGTGAACGAGACGGGATTTGCATGGCAGCAGCTGGTTGGCTAAGGAACGGTGTGCAGCGGGGGTATGGAATGGCTCAACAATGTTTATTGTGTGCTGTGTTGTGCCTAAGACTCATTTGCAAATGTATCTGGCGGCAATTTAGCGCACAGATACACAGATACATGCAAGCATGTATCTTCTCCCCGTCGCATTGTCTTCTTCGGCCTTTAGTTTAATTTCATTTTCACAACATCTTCGCTGGCATTCACGCCCCCTTTTGCTGTTTTCCGATCCCCAGACCGACGATACACACACGTGTATTCACATGTGCTGCAATTTGATCGTCACGTCGAGATTGCAGCCGCAGCAGGCAGCAAATGTTAATGACGAGCATTTGATAATAGTAACTCCGACTACGACTGAGACGGCTGCTCCGACTCAGACTCATCTGCCGTTTTTTTCCGCCGACTTAACTGATGTTGGACATGCTGCTTAGAGTTGTTTACCCGATTATTCGCATGTATTTTGACTGTCAGGAGAATGGTCGTTGGCTGCTCATCAGCTCTTCGATTCGGCGAAAGTTTTTTCCAGGTGCTTTGAGCCATTTGCCAGATAGGGAGGATGCAGGCACTCGCCTTGGCTGGGAGTATGAAACGCCCACCAGGAGTTTTCCCTCTATTCCATTAAAAGATATAAAGATATCCGGGAAATACCAATATGACATTTTAATTTGTGGTCGGTCATTGACTATTTTATGCAAGCAGTTTTGAGCTTCAGAGATCTCTAAATATATCAAAATATCTTTAAAAATAAAGTAACTTTTGTATGAAATATATCTAAATATATTTATAAAATAAGAAGAACGGTTTATAACAATGAATCTCATCTCAGCAATCTGACAAATTCCTTATTTAAACATTTAAAAAATATTCTTTATCTTAAATTCTATTAAAATTCTCCACATTCTTCATATTTCTTATTTATAAAATTCCTTGTGACTGCACCTTCAAATTCTTTGAGGCTCTAAAAATAACCACAAGCTAAGC
This sequence comes from Drosophila kikkawai, assembly GCF_030179895.1. NCBI lineage: Eukaryota > Metazoa > Arthropoda > Insecta > Diptera > Drosophilidae > Drosophila > Drosophila kikkawai. Next base: position 11,204,068 of record NC_091730.1, read on the forward strand.
TAGCAATTAAAAGCCAATAATCATACCGCTTAGTCCCAGCTGAGCAATGCAATATTCGATTTTCTCGGCATAACATTGGCCGATGCTGGCTGACTTACGATGCTGGCCTTGTTCTTAATAGACAAGCGTTGTTTTTTGCATACATTTCCATGGCAGATGCATAATTAAGCCGTCGTCCACTGGGGCGATATCGGGTTCCAAGTGCTGACCGCAGAGAGACGAGCGGCGAGTGCTAACCTTGCCTCAAAAGAATGCAGCTGCAAGGTTTGTTGCCTAAGTCTTTGGTGGGCGGGGCAGCTTTAAATTCTAGCCGATGCCCAGGGGCGTGGCCACTGGCCAGGCCAGACATCACGTAGACAAGAGCTCCAATAAAAACGCTTTTTAAATCATCTAAAAGGCCCAACTTTCTTCGCGCCACTCTCACTTCGACGGCTTATCTGGAATGTGTTTATCTTGCATCTGCATAAATATCGAGATGCGACATCAAGCATTTCGTAAGATTTGAATGCGTTTCATCTCGTTTCATCTGAGACATGTTTTCGTTTTCATTTCATTATGTTGGAAATGGTAATGGAAATGGAAACTTCCTCGGAAGACGCGTGTGTGTGCCCACGTAATAGACTTGGCATGGCCGGGTGAAAGACCCCGCAAGATACGAAAGTCGCCCGGGCGAAGTGCTGACATATTGATGCTGAGGCTCACAATAACAGAATTTCGGATTGAATGGAGTGTGTCACACTTCATTCCACAATTAAGTTGGTAAAAGTCAACAGTCTGGGTTGATCTGCGGAGTGAGATGTGGCGACGAGTGCCAACTATGAATGGGAGCTACAAGGGAAGGGCAAGCTGAGAGATTCAGCCTTAAATATCATTTCAAGAGTAGATAAGCCAAGAATTCTATTCATTCTTACTTTTCCTGCTTGCTAAATCTTTATAATTTTTAAAATTCCTATTTTTAAGCCTTGGAATGCCCAATTAAGCTCCGCATACTCTCTTTTCTTGCACATTCTTCGGTTAATTGCAAGCCTGTAAGCTGTAAGAAAATCGAAATCAAATTAAGATTCCAAGCCAAAGCTTCGCCTCGGCTCCCGGCTGTGGCCCAGCGGCTATAAATTTGATATTCAAAGTAAATTTTCAATTTCTACGCGAATAGATATTTCCATAAATAAACCGCATAAATCAGAGCTGAGACCGCGGCTGACAGCGTTCAAAAGCGAACTCGACTCATTAGTAATCAAAAGCTGTGCTCTAGAGAGCCGTGGGGAACTGAACTGGAGAATCTGAAATGTAGACAGGCTTCGATATGCGGCCATTGAATTCTGGCCGAGAGCGGAGACTTGCACAAATTGTTGCACAAGCCGGAGCCGAGCGGATCGTGGGCAGTAAGTGGCTGGTTGCCACTGGAGCGATGTCGCCAACGCATCGACATTGCCTATGGCGTCCTTCTGTCCCATCTGTCACACGGGGAAAAATTCGAAAAATTACAAAAATGCTAAATTCAAATATTCTTTCTTAAGTTAAAATATACATATTTATATAATATATCGAAAAATGTGTGGAAATGTGAAAAATGTTGAACAATATATTTTTATTTCTATTGAAAATGCATAATAACTAAAACTTAACATAGAAGTCCATCATAAAAGCATTTATCTCATTTTCAAGTCTATATTTCAAGTCTTTATAGATGAAAAATCTTTATCTTTTTAGGCCACATTTTTCGCTCAGTGTTGTCTCCTCGATTTCAAGACTCTCCAGACCACCGAGCGCAGAACCCCTGTTACCTTGTTGACTTTGCCTTAATGGCTATTCGGCCGTGTTGCTCTCTGTGGCAATTTAAATATTTTAGCCATTTCATTTTGAGCATAATGCTGCCAGTGCCGGCGACCTGTAAAAACACTCGATTGTCGCTTGTTGAATGGTTAAAAAAATCGTCAAAAATTTCTACTATTTTGCATTTGAGTTGTGTGGTCATTATTTCTGCAGTTTACAGCATGTTTTTGTGAGATGTTTGGTAACAGCTTTTATGTTAACTGGAATTCCTAAGAATAAACAATATGTTCAAAAAAAGAAACCAATATACTTAAATACAAATGTTTAAAAAGACACTTCAAAGCGTATGGTAATAATATGAAATGTTTTTCATTTTATTGGTATATCTTATGAATTTATTTTACTAAATTTTATAGCTCGCTTTTAATTAGAGCTTAGGCTTTTTATTGGTTAGCACCTTTAATATAAAAAATCATGTATGGTATTTTTTAATTAGCATCATTAATAAATGCTACCCATGGCTTAAAATGCGCGTCTTTACGTTTTCTAAAGTCAATAAATGAATATATTTTTTAAACAGTTTAGTAGCAAAACGAGCTTGTAAAAACATAGTTATCTTTTAAAGCATATTTCCTTTAATTTTCAAATGAATTTTGGTTTATTTAACTGGTCTTGTTTGAGGATTTCTTAACCTTGATCTTGGTTCCGCCCACCGACGACTTCTTTCGGCCATTTAACTTGGCCTTGTTGGAGGATACAGCAGCGGGCTTGGGCTTAACCACCCTGGCCTCCACCCGGATGTACAAATCGTAGTTAAAGTCCCCGCATGTCTTGCCTGAAAAATATAATAAAAAAGTAAAGGACAAGGGTAGAAAATTGTGGAATTATTGTATATTTACCGCAACACATTTCCTCGCCACAGGACTCGCAGGTCATCAGGCGTGTCTCCACAATGCCCGACTTGTTCTTGATCTTCTTGACGCAGTTGTTCAGGGCAAACTCCCTACGATCCCGTGCCTCTGTCTTCAGCTCCAGCTTTCCCATTTCAACCATACGGCTGAAGTACTCCTCCTCCTGTTTGTTCTTGGGTCGCAATGTGGTCAACATTTTCCAATCGATGGGCACCGCGCATAGCTCCATGAGCACCACATCCTTCATCTCACCAGGCACGGGATCTGCGTAGGTGTAGAGTGCCTCTCGCTCGCCATTGCTTCTCATAAGCTTACGCATCTCCTTTTTGGGCATTTTGAAGGCATAGTCTTTTTCCCGGATTTTGATTTCCTCGGCGCGCACTTTGACTGGTCGCATCTTATAGTCGGGCACCTTTTCAAAAAGCCGCTTGAACTCTTCGATGGTCTGGATATTGCTCCTACTGAGGTCCAGTACGGGCACCACCGTCTTCTTTTTGGACAGCAAATCGTCGAGTTTGCTCATTTTTAGAAACTGTTTTCACAGGTTTAATATAAACACCTGCAATTATTTAAAATTAAGTTATTTTTAATTAACAAGCTGTGCTCTTGACAATCTCCTGAATCCTTTTCAAGTCAGAAAAAGCTTAAACGAATATCGATTAAATATGAATTGCGTTGCCTAGCAATTAACTTCCTCCGCTTTCTGGACTTATTTTTCCTGCTGTTGTTTATTATTTATCCTAGAGATACAAATACAAAGTCACTCATAGTTCCTCCTGTTCTCTCCTTACAGAAACAACTCTATCACGTGCCGAAGCTACAAGTTGTTGATAAGTCGCTGGGCAAACAACGAACGAGACCCGAAGACCCCAAAATAAAACCCGTTGAGAAGTCGGCAGCCAAAAAGCTGAATACAGAAACAAATAAACCCAAATCCAAACCCAAATCTCTGGGCTGGCATTTCATTTACCTGGCTCGCGTTACGTGGTGCGGTCGGTGTGTCTCTCGTCTGCCCGCCAAAAAGAAAGTCACGACGACAGAAACGAGATTTCCAAGATTCTGCAACGAAAGTCAAAGTTACAAGTTTACTCCAAATTCGAGTCTTTCGGTTCGGTTCAACGTCTTCTGTCACTCCGGTACCCGTCTCCGTGCTTTTTTTCGGCGGTGTCTCCTCCGTGTGTGCCACATTTAGAAAGTGAAAATCGAGTGCAGTCTGTGCCAGGTTGCCTCTGGGCGCTGCAGCTGAAAGTGAATTTGGACGGCAAGGGATTTCGGGTCTTGGACGTCAAATTCATCATTAACCATTATCCAGCGGTAGCCCGGGAATTCGGCTACTCGAAACCACTTCTCATTCATCGGCAGGAGGGCCCGGCATAAAGGTCCCAGCAACAATGGAGGCCGAGGAAGTTACAAAACTCGTCGATGGCGTGTACAGGGTAAGGTTTCTATTAATACTTGCAATGAAAATAGAAAATGGGGCCTCAGCTGTATCTGATCTTGAAATTCATACCTCTTAATATGTTTTTTCTGAAATCGAAATATTTAATTTGAAACATAATTGCACACCGTCTACTCCACTTAGCTTGAGGTCACAATATAAACTTATGCAACCCCACTGACACCTAAATACGAGGCCGTTTCTATTAGCCACTTGCGACTAATTTCCAGTTACGTTCAGTTAACGATGTGTACCCTTTTCGGAAAACAATTTATAACGTTAAATGTTTTCTTTTTGTAACGAAATTTATCGCCACACGCGATCTCCATAAGCGGCAGCCACCAAAATTAATCTACAAAATGAAAACAAAGAGCCGTGACTTGAAAGTTAAGCTGGGATACCCTTGAAAATGAACCAATATTTTTAATGTCTATAATTATTGTTTATTCCTTATAAGTAGGTAAAATTTAAGTGCTAAGGTTGGTGATAAATTCTGGATATATAACACAAAATTAGCCATCAAAAGAGATACTTTACAGAAACCTTCAAACTTATACTTGTAAATTTGATAACCGAAATGAAAACTTAATTTAACATTTTTAAAGGCATTTAGTTTTTAATGTGAGTATTTCTTTTTCAAATGGTTTTAACATTAGGTTTTATTGATAGTTAAACAAAGTGCCCAGACATCGTAACAAACTGGAGTTCGAGTCTTAAGTACCTTTTGGAAAGGGTGTTTAAGCCTCGGAATCATAACCAGAAACACACAAAAATACTATATTTGAAGATTAAAATGGTAAAATACATTTGAAAGTGAATTTTTTCTTGTCGGTTGGGCTGCTGTGTAAATTCATAGCCAAATTTGGTCACGACACACGGTGCTTGTTTCTTGATTTTTCTTTTTATTTTTTTTCGGCATACATTTCTGCCCAAATACATCTAACTTAGGCCTCTACGTATATCCCACAAAGCAAACGAGTTCAATTGGGGATTTGATTTGTTTGTCTGCTTGAAAAAATTGCAGAAAAAAAACAAAACCGACGCGACGACAGCCGCCACGGCGACGACTCCGCCTTGAGAGTTTGGCAAGTTTTCGGCTTCTCTTTTCCATCTTTGCATCTGCCCGAAGTTGGCGGCTATTGCACATTTCGCGCATCTATTTCATTATGTAACTTTCGGCTGTGTTTTTTTCTTTCTTGGAAAACTAGCTGCCGCCGCTGGTTGTGGTTTTCTGCCGCCTGAAAATTGCGGAAACTTTGTTTTTGGTTTGCTTCCTTGGCTGCTGTTGCACATGGCTGCATTTTCGCGACCGCCATTTGCATTTTTCCCGCTCGTGTTTTTCTTTTTCCTCTTCTGTTTGCACTGTTATTGTTTATTTGCGACAATGTAAATCGAGTAAATGGGCGCTGCTGCTGGCTGATTTAATTAGTGGCACTTGACAAACCCGAGTGCAAACGAAAGACTCAGGAAACGAACTCGCTGCGGCAGGAAAAAGATCTGAATTGGAATCTCAATGGCCGGGCATCAATCATCTGGAGTCACTTCCTCCTCGACGCATACCAGATTATGACTTAATTTCCACTGATTAATCCGCAACCGCCGCCTTGGACCAGTCCATCAATCGATTTATTATATAAACATTTGATTTGCACACTTATACTATATCTCCACGCTGCATGGAGTTCGCCTTGTTTTGCTTAATGGATTGCCTGCCATTCGCCTTTCTGTCCGGGAGTGTGTGAATTCACTTCTGGGTTTGGTCTGTGCAAGTTCTTGAACGGGTTTTAATTAATGCGATACCATTCGGGTTTCGGCTGTCTCTATTCTAAACTCATTAGTGGACCGAGTTTGCTTATCTTTATTTTGGGTTGCGACTTGGCCTTTCTAAAATTGGCACACTTAACTGTTTTAAGGGGTTTTCTTTATGGAGCTAAAATGGGAATTTTATGGGTAGTTAGCCAAGCGATTGATGGGTTTCAATGCCAAAAATTAATCTAATAAAGTTGTATTATTCATTATCATTCAGTTTAATTTATTAAAGTATATTTGTTATGGTTTTAATATTATAAAATACAGCTAACATATATTGTTTATTTGTAGATTGTTAAAATCGTATTACCCCCTTTTGTGTCTTGTTTTTTATTCGCAAAAATATATAAGTTTGTAGTTTTAAATATTTTTAAATGCTTATATAAATCCACCAGAGGCCTTGTAATTTATGAAACTCGCAGCTTAAGTTTTTGCTTGCACCCGTAATAAATCTTGTACTCTGGTTAACGATAAATCTTGAATGGCAAACGAGTAAAGTTGCCTGAGAGATGTACTTAAGAGATGTTTGCAAAAGCCGCTTTCACTTTTTAAAGTTTTATCTGGAGTTTATCTGAGGCCAAAATAAGCTGGTGATTCTCTTGAAAAAAATGTAGAAAAAATATTTTGCAATTTTTGCAATTGCAGAAAATAAATTTAGAATTCTTACAGCTTGATAAATTAATTTACTCGGCTTTATGGTCCCTGAACCCCTGGAAGTTCTACCGCCAACAGCTCACCCACCCCACTATATATGTTCATTTTTTTTTAAATAAAAACCACAAGCTACTTGAACACTGGCAATCAAGTTTCGGGCCGTCAAGTTAATTTCAAAAACGCATTTCAACCAAACAGCTGCCAGTGCCAGCCCGGTGGCGATGAATGCCTTCGGATTGTTTGTCACTCGCTTAGATTTATGGCACATTCTCCGCAACATAAATCGAAACCGAAGCCCCTGAGCCTGCCGCCAGTCGGGTTGGCTCAGCTTGGATTGGATCAGAATGACATCCAGCTGACCACACAAAAGCCAACCTGCCTCCTCCAGACGATTGGAAAGGGAGAAGATGGTGGAGAAGTCGAGGTAGAAGGTGATGGAGATGTGGAAAGAGGAGAAGGTGGAGGCGAAGCCCCTCAAGAGTTGGCACCCAGCACGGTGCACTGCCACATTGTGGGCCGAAGGTGTCCAAAGTGCTGAGAAAAAGCGGGGAAATAAATTAAAATTGCAGCCACCTAGTGTCCACAGACCGTCTGGGGGATCGAGGCTGCCAGTGGCGACTGCGGACTTCGGACTGCAGCTGATTGCCATGTTGAAGGCATTTCTAAGGCTGCTGCATTAGAGGAGCCACTGCCACTCGGAACGATGTCACATCCCCTGGTCTGGGGGGGAATGGGCATAGTGGCTTGGCATGACCATGGCGAATGGAACTGGGTTAACGTCCGACTTACCGGTGAGAAGCCCTACCAAGCCCACTGGGTCCATTTCCCAGATACCCTATTTGCTTAAGATGGGATGGTGAAGAGTTTTAGTAATTGATTTTATACTTTTTTACTTTTATAAAACTTTCCTTCTAATTAAAGTTGCTTTAAAAGCCGTCCTCCTACCTTTGACCCAAACAATTAGTGAACAAACAGAGTACATTTATATTTGTCATTGTTATATTTCCACAACTTGGCATGTCGTAACCCCATATACTTACCTATCCTTCATATCGTCAAGGACATCTAGTCTTCGCTGGCAGAAAATTACAATTTCATTTGAGCTCGCCGTAGAACCAAGCCTGGGAAGAAGTCACGCAACCGAGAACTATCTGCGTTTAGCATTTTTCACGCACTTTGCGTTCATCTGTCCGGGGAGTGGATACTACTCACATGGCGGGGCAAGAGGAGGAGGAGGCGTGACTGGTTGCGCCTTAACGCCTTCGTTGAGGTTTTGTCAACAGTCGAGTTGGGTTTGACTTTGTGTTTGAGTCTCAGTTTGAGTTTGAGGTGTTGTTGCCGGCAAACCTGTTGCGTGTTGCTTTTTTGCATTTGTTGGTTTCTAATTGGCATAATTGCGGTTTACTGTTGCTGCCCCGGCTACGTGCTGCATTCCCGCATGCTCTGCGGTGGGTGTGTCTCCTGAATTATGGCCCAACCTGAAAGAGGCTCTCCAACGCCATAGCGCCTGTGCTGCTAAACCAAAGCGACACTGCGAAAAACAACCTGCTGCACCTTTCTGTTCACAAAATGCGATCTTGAAAATAGTGTTTACTAATTTTAAAAGTTTTAACTGGTTTTAAAGTATCATTAAAACTTTTAGTATATTTATACGTATATTAATAAGGTCTAAAATATATTTTACAGAATTTTAAATCAAGATCCTTGGCTTAAAATTGTGGCAAGATACCAAGTTGCTTCAAAGAAATTCCCAATAATTTTGTAGTTTAATTTCTCCCTCTGTATACCGCCCAACATTCCGCCTCGTTGCTTTCCTAAGCAAATGGGTGGCTTTCGTGTTATGCTTTACATTTAGTCTCTGTTTTAATTAAAACAAAATTACATATGTGTGGCGCTCACTGCTGGCGATTTATGTTAAGCGACGATTAGAGACCAAGTCACATGGGTTTGGGTTTGGGTTTGGGTTTAAGTTCGGAACTGGGGCTTGGGATCTGGATATGCCAAGTGCTGGGCAAAGACTACCTCAATTAATTTTGGGTTAAGTGTTGTCTGTGGGTCGTAGATTTGCGGGCGTGATAAGCGATTGCGTCAGTTTCAGGCCTGAGTACCGAGGGAGAAGGTGGTTAACTTGGTTAATTGCTGGATCGAACGAGCAGGAATTTGTTAAACAGTTTGGGCAATTACAGGAAGAGATAGCATCGCCCCAAAAAAAGGGAACTTGATTGCCAAATTTATTGCTGAAATTTAAATATTTGCAGATTAGGTGCGTTTTTTTAGGGAAAGGTAACTTTGTGCATTGCTTAAACCTTTTCCTATTCAATTTTGATTTCAATTAAGTACAAAACTAAAGTACTTTCAAGGGTATAATCAGTTTACAAACAGTACAAAATATCCAAATCGTGTGCTATTATGGCCTACTCCAAGTTCAATTCCAAGAGATGGATGGCTGCAACCACAAAATGAGTTGGCCACAAAGCGTGTGTACGACAACAAAGCAATTAACATTGATAAACCCATAAATGCTGTATCTCAAACACACTTGAGTCTATCAAGTTATTTGGGTATCCGTGTCTATCTAAACAAAACGTATCTCTATCTAAGCCAGAAAAAGCTGCACTGAGGTCAGCCGAGAAGAGCCAAGAGCTGGAGATGCAGGCAAGTGCACATAAAAGTATCTGTATCTGAGAGTGGAGGCTCAAACTATATTTAAATCAGCCGGCTAGTAGTAGATCATAAAAGCAAACACTCGGGCGACGAGTTGAATCGTTAAACTGTTACGACCTTGGGGGTCGAGTATCTAAGTATCTAAGTATCTAAGTATCTCAGCCCGAGTGCTGGCCCCCGATCCATTCCCACGCCTCGCCACCGCATTCGCAGCCAATAAATTGACTCGTAGAAAAGCAAATAAAGTAAAAACCGGGGCGTAAACATTTGGCAATAAACCGCGGCACAAGCGGGGCGAACTGTTCCGCGCAGAATGTGTTGTTTACATACTGGCTTTTTGACATTTTGTTGCTAATTGCTTGACTCGGCCAAGGCATTCGGTAGTCAGTACTCGCAGACTGTGAGTGCTGGGCTTTTGATCAGCTATTTTTTCTGGCGGAAGTGATTGGCCGTCAAAGAATTTCCTACCTATCACGGGAACAGTCATCAATTAAGCTTAGAGAGATGCCAAAGATTTTGACTTTCAAAGAGCTGAACAAGGCAAACGCTTTGTGGCCAAAAAAGAACTTTGAATTTGGGTTTTTGTTTCGGGTTTGCGTGTTAAGTGCTCGGCATTGTCTGCTCGCAAAACAACTTCAGGCCAAGCCCAGGACCAATGTGTGGCTTTGTCGTATTTTCAGGTGTCAACACTCGCCTCTCCGATGAGGTCACCCTTCCCTTCCACATTTCACATGACAATCGCTTCACGTCATCCATGGCAATGCAGCTTCAGTCGTGAATTGTATGCAAATCCCCCCGCACTCATGGGCAAAGTTGTTAATTAATTGTCGTTTGGCTGTTAATGTTTTCCGCAGCCCTAGATGAATTGATCGATCATATGACTCATATTCAGCTAAAAAAAAGGTGTAATTCATATTTAAATAGCCTCGGCGATGAGGGAGTTCTGGCGATAATAAATCACCAAGGTGCTAAGGCCAGGGAAATATGTGTACATAGGGGATTGATGATTTTTCGAGTTTGTTATTCGTTAACTTATATTAAAGTACATATGGTATATTATATCATATATATTATTAGAAAGTAAACTAGATTTTAAGGTCTAAGTTTATTTGGCTCATACTAATTTTGATAAAGCTAAACCCGCTTGGACTAATTGACTGTGATTAAACATAATTATGTAATGGCATTAATTAGTTTTCAATTAGCCAAGTCGCAAAAGCAGGTTGACACTCCTCATGGAGTCTATAAAATACAAATATTTTAATGTCAGACTAGATAAGATCTGGTTAAATCCAGTCTTCAACTACTTAAAAACGGGTTAAAAATATAAAAATGTATAAATGATGTCTTCCTTATTTCGCACTGGGTAAAAATTTACTAGCAGCCGTAAAAGTTTGAAACCAATAAATTTAAACTTTATTTTAGCATGAACAAGAAAGGAAGCTAACTTCGGCACGCCGAAGTTTGTATACCCTTGCAGATATTATTTCATTGCATTTTACCTATACTTATTATGTTGAGAGTTTGACAGTTACAGTTTTACATTCCCAGTTTTACATTTTCCCTACACCTACCGATCGGTTTATATGGCAGCTATATGATATAGTTGTCCGATTTTCATAAAATTTATACCAAAATTCTGAACTAATAAAATAAGCTTATATCCCAGAGTAGAAAAAAATAGTTTGAAAAACAACGAAGTTATAATTTTTTTTCTATTAATTTCCTGATCGTTCCTATGGCAGCTATATGATATACTCGTCCGATTTTCATAAAATTTTTACCAAAATTCAGAAATAATATAAAATGGTCATATGTCAAAAATAGTGCACATATGTTGAAAAACAGCCAAGTTATAATTTTTTTTCTAAAAATTTATCGAACATTTGTATGGCAGCTATATGATATAGTCGTCCGATCCGGCCCGTTCCGACATATATAGCAGTGAGAGCATATAGAAGACTATATGCAAAGTTTCATTCAGATAGCTTTAAAACTGAGGGACTAGTTTGCGTAGAAACAGACAGACGGACAGACAGACAGACAGACAGACAGACAGACGGACAGACGGACAGACGGACAGACGGACAGACGGACATGGCTAGATCGACTCGGCTGTTGATGCTGATCAAGAATATATATACTTTATAGGGTCGGAAACGTCTCCTTCACTGCGTTGCAAACTTCTGACTGAAATTATAATACCCTGCAAGGGTATAAAAATAGTTGACAACTTGTTTTAATAGATCAGTTAGATTTAACTTTAGATAATGCTAAGTAAACTTAGAGAATTTTCAAATTTACAAAACATTAGGAATGAAAGATAGTGATAAATACTTTTCTCGCTGAAAGGAATCTCTAGCATTTTTCTTAAGAGTACTCAGTCTTTATTCAGTTTCAACTTTCATTTACATTCAACGCTAAATCATAGATGAGAGATTGCTAAACGAGCAATTAGCATTACGAGTGCGAGTATGTTCGGTTGGCTACACGGAACTAATGATGTCGCTGGCTCTGACCACAACATTGTCTCGAATTAACTTATACAACAGACTTTTACTGCCGGAGGCAAGCAGGGAATAAACCATTACCAACTCGGGCGGGCTGCTGAGGAAATTGAAATGTTGGTTAGGCCAGCGCGCTGGTCTCTCATAAATTACATTTAATTAGCCTTGCGATAAGCAGGCACATGGATAAAGCCAAGCTAACGATGCCATCGATCTCCGATCTCCTCCATTGCAGAACATACTCGATCGATTCAATCCGGGAGCCAGGCAGCTGATCGCGGCGGGCAAAAGCTACCTCAAGGCGTTGCACGGTGAGTATGAGTACCAGTATGAGTGCCAGTGCCAGTATATACTGTATAACACCATAATCGACTGCTGCTAGTGGGTACAGCTAACTAATTTGCAATGCATTCCATGCCATTTCATGCAACAGGTGCCGCAACCGCCTCGCGTCTATTCAATGAAGCATTGGCCAAGATTGCGATGAACGCCCAGCAGAGCGGAACGGGCGATATTGGTAAGAGTTTCTGGGCCAAATATAAATACAGGCTCCTTATAACTCCCGCTCATCCTATTGAACTTAATTTTTATCCTGCAATATTGTTACTTTTTATGCTCAGGTTCGGCTTTGATGAGCGTTGTGAATGTCAACAAGGAGATACAGGAACAGCAGATGAATATTGTGAGTATAGAAGAAATTTAACTATACCAAATTTTATGTAAAAAATATTAAAAATATTAAGAAACAATGACTTGAATTAATCCCATTTGAATTTGATCCCTTTCTTAATACTTAATAATTCAATAACTCTAAATTATTGCACATCTTCTCCTATGTCCTTACAGCTAAAAGCCTTCTACGTGGATCTACTGGTGCCATTGGAAACGAATCTGGAGAAGGACACGAAGGTGGTGCAGCATGAGCAGAAGAAATTCCTGCAGCAGCACAAGGTGCGCATGGAGAGCTACCAGAAGGCCGTCTCCACCATGAAGAAACAGCGCAAGAAAAAGGCCACGCCCGAGAACACCGAAAAGGAGCTGAGGGTGAGCTAAGGATAATATGCCCAGGCAATATGCAGAACCCTCTAAAAAAAACATTTTCCCACAGAGCTTGCAAGTGCTGGAGGACCAGAAGAAGAAGCTAGATACGTTCTGCGATCAGAGTTATAAGAATGTGAGTTCATTGGCTACACAGAGGGAAATTAAATGAGCACACAATTATTTACACTCTGATAAGCTTTAAAAACTTGGAATTAGAGTAAAAAATACATTCCAGTTATGATAATGAAATATGATAATTTTATAAAATTTGTAAATATATATTTTTTTAATTCACATAATTTTCTTCTATGTATGACTTTTTGCTCTTTCCCACTTCCGTTCCGGCGAAAAGGCCATGACACAGGAGCGGCGACGCTATGGATTCGTCTTGGAGCGCCAGTGCTCCATCGCCAAGCACTGGATGGCCTACCACACCACCGGCAAGACGGTAATTGATAATAATTTCGAAAATTGGCAAGAGATTGCCGCTTCTCGTGAGATCATTCCCCCGGCCGCGTACGAGAGCGGCTACGGCAGCAGCAGCAACGGCCACCAGAACATCAGCGGCAACATGCGACGCCTGGTGAGTCATTCTCTCCGCCCCATCAGGGCGATTCAAATCGATCCGATCCTATCAAATTGGGCGCGAACCACTGTGTTAACTGCAATGAAGCTTCATGTTCATGAGCTTCAATGGAGAAATCGTTGAAATTTGAATGGATATTGAGATAGAATTTAAATTTAAATTGTGAAATTGGGAAGATCCTCAGGATATATTTCAGAAAAGTATCCTGTTTTGTAAAATAAAAATGTTTCCTCTAACTAACTCTATTTCTTTATTTAACTTTTTTCAGGAGCGTATCAAGGATGGAGACGATGACCAGCTACAAGGACACGGTGCCCAGCTGAAGAAGTCGCGCAGCATCGACGCCCCCTACGGGGATATGCGTACTCTCCACGAGCGTGAGAACATCTCCGGAATGGGCGGGGCCGGGTCCTCGCACTACGCCCAAAACTCGCTTCCGCGCGCCAAGTCCGACTTTAATTTGGCTTTGGTGGGCACTGGACCGAGCTCAGGTAGGAATTCATTAATCATTCCATTAAATGTTTCCCTCTTTAAAATATTTTAAATGTAATAATTCTTTTAAACAAAAAGCCCAGAGAATGAATTTAATTAAATTATATTTGAAAAGTAGGTATTCATAAATATTTGATATAGAAAATGATTCTTTAATTTGTATATTTTTAAACTATTTACTAGCTATATTTTTATTTAAAAGAATATTTTTCAATTCAGTGTTATAAAGCAAACAAATAATTTAAATATTTTAAACTACGCTTAATTTGTATAATAATAATACAATAAAACAAGAAAGAAAGCTAACGTTGGCCAGCCAAAGGTTGTTATATGGTACCCTTGCAGGTAACAATTAAAATATATCATAACTAAGCCAAAAATGCAATAATTTCGATTCGGAAAGCAGTTTTGTGTTAGTTTTTATTAATTTAAAAAAACTGCGTACCAAATTTAAAATTTTAAGAAATCCAAATTTTTTGCAATTTTTGCTCATTTTAATGATGTGACCCCTTATCAAATTTCGCAAAAATGGCCAAAAAATCGATTTCTTCCTGACATATCTAGAAAGATTCCCCTGTTGATGCTGATCAAGAATATATATGGTTTATGGGGTCGGAAATGATTCCTTGACTTAGAAATATATTATTTTGTATTATAAAATCTGATTTTTTATATTAAAAAACTTCTTGATTATTTTTAAATTAAAAATATCATAACTCGGCCAAAAGAGCATTAATTTTAAATCGGAAAACTGACATATCTTCCAGACATATCTAGAAAGATTTCCCTGTTGATGCTGATCAAGAATATATATGGTTTATGGGGTCGGAAACGTCTCCTTCACTGCGTTGCAAACTTCTGACTGAAATTATAATACCCTGCAAGGGTATAATGAGCAAAAACAAAGACAATATTTAAAAAAATATCTAGAGCAATACAAGAAAACTATGTATTGAATATTTTGATTGATTAACCACATTCGCTTTATAACTATCACAGAAAGGAGGCATCCTTTTTTTTCTTAAAAAATCTGGCTTATATTTTAAATCTCTTTTTCACCTTTTTTAAGCATTTGTAAAAGTTTAAAGAATTTCAAAGAATTTGCAAATCATTTTTAAAATAGAAAAAAGCGAACATGTTTTATTTACATTGCAAATTGAAACTTATAAATAATTCGAATTATAATAAATAATTAATTATTATAACCTTATCATTGCTTGGCAGGCAACAAACACAAGATCATTGAGGAGCAGCTGGCACCTTTGGGCGATGACCAGCGCGGCGATCAGCGGCCACTGGTAAAGGCGCTCTATGCCTACATGCCCTCTGGGGAGAACCAGCTGTCCTTCGAGGAGGGCGACCGCATTGCCCTGGTGGGCGGCAAGGCCAAGGGCTGGCAGTTTGGCGAGAATCTGCGTACCCAGCACTTCGGCTGGTTCCCGGTGGCGTACACTAATGCAGAGTCTACGGAATCTTCGACCTCTGGCGGACGGCGCTACGAAAATATGTTGATGAGCTACGAGCGAAATGGTGGTGGATCGGGCTCCGGTTCTGGGGCAGGTGGCCTACGAAACTACCAGCAGCAGCAGCAGGACTACGAGGCCCAACTGGAGCTGATGGAGAGCCACGAGGCCACGTACCGAAGGCGACGCAACCACAGTGCCGAGGAGTCCTCGCCCACGCGAATGTTCGGTGACACCATCAAGCAGCAGAAGAAGTATCGCGCCGGCTCTGGAGCTAATCCACGTCCAGGTCCACCACCAACGCTGCCCGCCCCCGTGCCAGTGCCCAGTGGACAGCAGAGCCAGTCCTCCCGAATGCTAAACAGTTCGCAGAGTTTCTGCGCCACGAATGGAGGCGTTCCGTCGGCGGTGGAGAGACGCAAGCAGAAGCTGTTGAACGGTGTCCAGGTAAGGAACTCTTTGGTATTAAATTGAGAGTAGTTTATTTAATGTTTTTCTTGGCAGAGCCATCCTTCGGGCAAGTCCGGAGTTGCCGCGAAGACCTCGCTGCACAGCAGCAATGACAGTGGATTCGCCAACGAGCCACCGCCACAGCCGGAGGTGGACTACTCCGATGAGGAAGCAGCCACGCAGAGAGTCCCCATACGGTAGGTTTAGTAAGAAAAACTATGGCTTGGAGAGCAAGGATAAAGTAATCCCTCTTTTAAAGCTATTAAGCAGATATATTCACCAGCAAAGTCCTTGCACTTCAAGCCAAGTCGCAGCATCCCGCTTTTGCTCTCTATTTGTTGTGACTAATTCTAGCATTTACCATTGCCATTCGGTTTTTTCCTGATTCTTGCCTGATTTATAGTGCCATTAATTAATTTAATTTATTTTCATTTGCTTTTTTCCGTTCTGATTTGATTTCATGTATCGCCATTTATGCTCTGTTGCCATCCTTTGTGTTAACCACCCAAAATTGCATCCCGAAAACACACACTCGAAACCCACCGATACCACCAACACCACACAACCCAAAAACACACAACCCAATACACCACCGAAACCACAAAAAACAGACGACGAGCGGACACCAATTCGCACACCCACACGGTGCCTCGGGATGTGGCTTCGTGGACATTAAACCGAAATTTCCGGAACAGCGTGGATAGCCAGATCGATGACAAAAGCCTCCATCGGCTGAGCCGGCAAAGTGGAGCAGGCAAGATGCGTTACGACCTGATTGCCTCCGACGATGAGATCCTGCAGGCCTCGAGTGCCGGTTTGAAGCGCACAAAGTCCTTCTGGAAGTTTGGCGGTGGGCGCAGTGGCGAGGATATCCTGGCTGGCATGTCCTTGTGGCAGCACCGCGACTTGGTGGCGGCTCCCAATCTCGAGGACATGCGCGACCGGGAGGACTTGGAGCGGCGTTCCGATGAAGAGCGCAACGGCACTCTAACCAAGTCCCACAACTCCAACTCATCGCAGGAGAAGCCAGGAAGGGGACGAAAGGACAGCCTGACCAGCACCGAGCCCTACGGGGATGAGGATGAGAACCTGTACGGTGTGAGTCCACAGCAGCAGCCACAGCCGCAGAGGAGCAGCTATACGCCCAAGTCGCGCATGAAGATAATGAAAACCATTGAAATAGACATCGAAGAGCCGACGGAGAGCGAGCGTATGAGCACCATGCGGCGTGGCCAATCACAGGAGCAGCAGCAGCTTCAGCAACAGCAGCATCGCAAGCTGGACAAGCAGGCCTCGGCCGGAGCAGGATCGCAGCACAAGTCGCAGACTCTGAGCCGCTCCAAGCCCACCCAGCAGCAACAGCAGCAGCAGTTCCCCCAATCCACGGACGAGGGCGAGAGCGATGAGCATGGAACCCTGAAGCTAAGCGATGTTAACAACTTCTTTGATGAGGGGAAGGGTAAGAGCCATGGTCACGGTCATGGCCACGGACTGGTCATGAAGACGGTGAAGCGCCAGGACATACTCAAGCAATACTACACCAGCGAGGACGATGAGGAGTCCGATGCGGAGTTGAAGTCAACTAGCTCTGACCCGTACGACTGCATAGTGATCAACGATCATTTGGTGCGCAAGGACGACAAGCTGCGCCGTCACCACCAGCAGCACCAGCAGATGGAGTTCCACACCTTCCGCTCCTCCACGTCCACCACGGCGACCAACACGCTAAAGAAGGGCTCCTCGAAGGAGCAGGACAGCACCTTGACCCGCAATTCAACCGCCAGTTCGGGCGCCCCAACGGCCACCATTCTGCCGCGCACCCGCCTCCTCAAGTCATCCAGCTCCTCCGGCAACAACATCAACAGCAGTGCTACACTGGAACGGAACTCAAAGAGCCTGGCGGGCAACAAGAGCTACGGCCCGTGGTATGACTTTTGGGATCAGGAGCAGCATGGAATCACAGGCCAGAAATCATCGAGTGCCAAGCTGAAGTAAGGAGAGACCAGAGTACAGGATGACCATGGAGTTTCGCCGTCTTCTTACAGGATAAGAAAATGAGCAGAGAGTGTGGGAGTGGATGAGCTGCAGCGGAAGTGTTGACAGTAAACCCCTTACCTTATCCCAAAATCCTTTCCAGTTGCCTTGTATTTTTTTGTTAAACTTAAGCCAGAGTTACCCTGTAAAATGATAGCCTAAGTCAAGCAATGTTTCGTTTGTTCTATGTAAATATCTTATATTAGTTTAAAAAGGTACTTAAAATACCTGTGTGGGTGAACTGGGCAGAATGTCAGAGGAAACTCCACAGTACAAGGACCTCTTCTAGCAGTTAGACCCATACCATACACAAATCATTAAATTTAATTTTTTTTAAGAACTGAGCTTGCGCCCCATTTCATTTTTTGAAAGTTCCCAAGTAATGCGAATGCAATTTGATTTTTCTTAGCAGGCGCGGTATTTACCGCAACTATTCCATAGGTTACTGACCTGTAGCGATTTCGTGTCTCCCAGCTAGCCCCACCATACCCCGTATTAGGTTGAGTTTTCCGCCGTAAGTAGAGGTGTCCCTCACATCGTAGCGATTTGGAGTCACCAGGGCCACACTCCTTACCTGGACGAGTCCTTGATCTTTTTGCAGAGCCTCCCAGTTCGCCACCGTCAAGTTGCGACACACCAAGACCAACGACCGATCGGCTCCGATGATCTATCGGAGTGTGAACAAGTAGCAACGACAGCAGCGGAAGGTGGAGTTCTCCGTGTGACCGGGAGTGGTCACCAAAAGATGAGATAAACCCAAAGCTCCAGCCACAACCGTCCACTTTACACACGACACAACATTTTATATAGCGCCCAGATATATAGTAAAGGCATTATCAGTTAGTACTTCCAGCAGCCTGGATTTTGGTAGTCATTAAGTCGTACTGTTTGTTAAACATTCTGTTTTGTATGTACTTTTATGTTAAAGTTCGAAATGTATGTATATTCAAATACCATAATAATGAATAAACTTTTTTTCATTGAAACGGAAATTACTTTTACTCTGGGTTTCAAGGAAAAGCACTAAAAAGCAAGGAATTGGCTGCCATCCCTATCCACAAGTGATTGTCACGCTGTGTGATGCTTTAAGTTTTTATTAAAAATATAAAGATTTAATGTTAAAAACTTTTTAAGAATGTTAAAACTTATTAAGAGTTTTTAATAAATTAAAGTTTTGCGATTGGGTTATTTGAAATCGATCATAATGAAGTCAAAAAATAGTAATTTCGATTCGGAATGCCTTTCCTGTTAGTTTTTATCGTGAAATTAAAATAAAATATTTCAACTTTCGGCGTATTTTAACATTTGTTCATTGTTTTTATATCTTGTAGCCTCCATATTAAGGATCAGAAAAATAATAAACCTTTGTTATATATTAACAAACGGGTGAAATAAAAACAGAACGGGTGTTTTAAGTTTGCAGGCCATGCTTTCCTGTTTTTATTCAAAAATATTTTTATATATTTTAAATTTGTATTTCACAAAAACCGTTACTTTTCATTACGACTACCCCTAATGTTTTTGGTATTTCCTGAACTACGTTAATACCAGATCTTATAGAGGAGCGACGCGTTAGTGCATTCCCACGCCTTGCCGGTTGGCTTGGTCCAAAAATAAACAAACCCAATTGAACTATTTGAAGCCGGATGCGGATATATCCGTTCGGCCATGAACGGATCCTGGAAGGTGGTGCTGCCCGTGGGCTTTGTGCTGTACAGCCTGCCGCTGTTCCTGCGCGTCAACGGCACCTCGGACTACGTAATCGACGAGGAGTTCCACATACCGCAGGGCTTGGCCTTTTGCCGCAAGGAGTTCGATGTGGTAAAACCAAAGATCAGGATCAGGAGGTGTTTAGTTTTATTCACGGCTTTCTCCTTTTAGTGGGACCCAAAGATAACCACGTTCCCGGGCCTGTACCTCATCGCGCTCGTTCTCAGTCCTTTCAACTTGTGCACGGTGACGGGCCTGCGGCTGCTGAGCTTGGCAGGCGCCGGATTCAACATCCTGCTGCTATACAAGATACGGCGGCGGGTTTTGGCTGGCTCCGGTGGCAACTCGTACGCAGCCCACGAGGCAATCACGCTGTCCGTTCTACCGCCGCTCTACTTTTTTGGTCATCTTTACTACACGGACACCCTGGCGCTGACCATGGTGCTGCTGTTCTACAACTACTGGCAGCAGGAGGCACACCTGCCGGCGGCCGTCTTCGGGGCGGCCAGTGTGCTCATGCGGCAGACGAACATCGTGTGGGTTTGCATGGGCACTGGAATGACTGTGCTGGACACCTTGGTGCAGCAATGCGCCCGAACTCGGGCGGTGCCCAAGGGAAAACTTCGGCTGTTGGGCAAGGAGGTGGGCATTACCTTTGGTTTTATATATTCTCCATTTATAAAGTACGTTTGCTTTCAGCTCTGGCTGCAACTCTTTAGTAGCCCCCAACTGCTGTGCAATTGCATCCTCAGCATCTTGGCCAAGTGCTGCTTCTACGCCTCCATCATATTGCCCTTTGTGGGATTCCTCTGCATCAATGGTTCCATTGTGGTTGGCGACAAGAGTGCCCACGAGGCCACCGTACATCTGCCGCAGCTTTTCTACTTTGCCATCTTTGCAGCTGGCTTTGGGATATCCAACACCATGCGACAGTTTCGCCCGGGTATAGATCTAATCCGGCGAAATCCTGTGCGCTCTGTGATGTCCTTGCTGCTGATCCTGCTGGTGGTATATCTAAACACCGAAGTGCATCCTTATCTTTTAGCTGACAACAGGCACTACACCTTCTATGCGTGGAGCCGGCTTTACGGCCGCTTCTGGTGGTTCCGCTATGCCATGGCCCCGGTCTACCTTTTCGCCATTTGTGTGCTCTTCTGCGGACTGCGTCACATGCCGGACAGTTTCAAGCTTATGTTTCCCCTCAGCCTGGTGCTGGTGCTGTGCTTCCAGCGGCTTCTAGAGTTGCGCTACTTTCTGGTGCCCTACATCCTCTTCCGACTAAACACGCGGCACACGAGAAAGGGCCTGGCCGAGTGGCTGGAACTGGGCGTCCACCTACTGCTCAATGTGGCCACATTTTACATATACTTCACAAAGGAGTTTTATTGGCAGAACTATCGCACTCCTCAGAGGATCATCTGGTAACTGAAAACATTCCTTGTAAATTTAAATTTTAAAATAAAAAACGTGTTGGCATTTTCAATATTGCTTTTTATTCGATGCATTGCTACTTGAGTAAGAAATCCCTCTACTTTTTGTTATAAAATCAGAGCAGAGATTCTATTTGATATTAATTATTAAGGTGGTTAGTTTATAAATGTAAAATCGTAAGGATTTATTGGCTTTCGGCTGACTGATTTGATATTGGACGTGAAAAATCATCTTAGATTTGAAATCCAAGGTAAAAGAAATATTGTAGTTGCATTTTTTTTATGAATTTTAAGTACAGATAACCACCTTAATGCTTGTATAAAATGTGTTTATATAAATATGTAAAGACTTAGGAGCTAGCAAAATGGACTTCATTAGATAATACTGCCGATAAAATACAATTGATAAAATCGTAAACACTTTGAGCATGCTGAGAGAGAACCTACACAATAATATATATATAATTAAGGTCAAGAAAATAATGCTGATCGCGTTGTTGTTGTTGTTGAAAAACTAGGCAAGAAATGCAATGCTACTGACTAAAATCTAAAATGCTAATAAAATGAGCACACACGTAAAGCTTGGATAGCTTTGCAGTGCTGGCAAAATCGGATCGGGGATCGGATCTCCGCTTGGCACACAACCCAAAATAAAAAGCGTTTGCCTAATCGAAGGCCACCTTGCGGGTGAACGAGGTCAGGGATGAGATTTCGCTGGGATTTGAGTCGGAGGGCAGGTGACTGAACTCGATTTCCTCACTGCCAGCCGAGGCTACAATGTTCTCATTGGACTGCGTGGTCTCGTCGCTGTGATGCATGGTCGGCCACTGCTTGTGGCTGGGTGCGTACAGGATGAGCAGGGCAAAGATGTAGATGTTCCACATGCCGTAGACGCCGGTCAGGAAGGCGGATGTCAGCTGGATCTCCACGTTCTCATTCCACTGCCACTGGCCCTCGGCCATTTGACCCATGATGAAACCGGCCACGGTCAGAGCGGCGCACAGCAAGGTGGCCAGCATTAGAAATTTAAATCGATAAATGAGACCTGAAATTAGAAAAAAGATATTTACTTTGAACAAATATATGAGAAATATGTGGGGAACATACTAGGAAGGAGCTGGACTTCTACAAAAGATAAATGAGACAAAAAACGTAAACTATTTAGAGAGCTAAATTTCTAAAAAAAAATGTTCAAAAACTCACCTTCATAATGCAGTCGCCGGGCCTGAGACATGGATGGCAGCGAGGTGCGCTTATCCCCTATGTTCCTAAACACCTTCCAGATCATGTAGCACAGGAAGAGGAAGTATATAGCCGCGGATAATCCAGCCAGCACGATGAAAGTCATGGCCACCTTGGCGCCCAGTGGAGTGGTCCAAATGGAGTAGAAGGGATTGCGCAGCTGCACGCCCCTCTCGCAGATGTCAAAGACAAACAGGGAGATGCAGCCGACCACCACGGCAGAGAGATGCTTCCAGTAGCGCGATCGGATGGTAGACTTGTTGGGCGCATCCTGGATGAGCATGTGCTCGCCGGCAAAGACCAGCCAGAAGGAGAGCAGCATGGCGTAGAAGATGCCCTGGCGGATGTCACTCAACAACAGCATGTAAGGCATCTCCACGGCCAGGGATAGGTACTCCAGCGGCAGATTGAGGAAGGTCAAGGCGCCTCCCAGATAGATCAGCATGTACTCAAGCAGAGCCGGCGAGCGCTGCAGCAGGTGGACCCGTCGCCAGAACCAGATCATGATGCCCACCACAAAGGGAAATAGAACCGTTTTCAGCAACAGCCAGATCTGGGTGAAGCCTCCATTCTGGTGGATAGCCGTCAGCGTGAGATCGTGCATGTGGCCAAACTGCAGGTTCATCTGCCGCGGCGTGTCCAGCGGGAAGCGCAGGTTCAGCAGGTAGAAGCTGTGGTGCAGGGCGCCCAGCTCAAACAGCGGGATCATGTCGCAGGAGTACAGCGTCTCCGTGGAACCCACATGAGCGGTGACACAGTCCAGGTATCGGTGTTCCACTCCATGTGCGTACAACTTCCAGGCATTGGCAGGATCTCCCTTGTTGCGGTAGGCCAGGCGTATATCAATGGTCAACTGCAGCTCCCGTGGCGGCTCGCGCAGCTCCGACGAGGAGTCGTAGCCGAACTCCACCTGCAGCACCCCGATAAGATTCTGCTGCCAGCGGGAGTAGTCCAGGTCGCGCTGCTCGCGCGGCAGTGGCATCTGGAACACGTGCACTAGCTCGTTGGCCATCTTCATGGGGTCCCGCTCCACCTCCTCCCGCACCACCGGAGTGCAGGCGCCAGCCCCGCGCGAGTACAGCAGGAAGCCGGTGTCGTTCTGACGGGTGTGATCCTCGCGACACAGCGATCCCAGCACGGTCACATGGCCGGCGGGCAGGGGGGCGTAAAGACCACCCAGCAGGAAGCACAGCACCTGGCACAGCAGCAGGCTGGCCACCAATATGGACAGCTTGCGGCCGCTCAGGTTCTCCAGTATGGTGCCCGACATCCTGTCGACTTTAGCGCGTGGAGTGGAGCTGCCTTGTCTCTGGTTCGTTGGCCGCGTCGCGTCGCGTGGGTGGGTCCAATGTAAACAATTGCTGCACTTGTAAATGGACTTCAAAGGCGCCGCCTCGGTTTGTTTGGAAAAAAGATTCTAAAATGGTCTGGGTTTTTGTTGTTGTCGATAATATTATCGATATTTTCCCTGAAAATTATACCGAAATCGCGATATTTTCCGTCATATTTTTTGTTATTTTCTCCTTGGTCACTCTGAATTTCAGTTAACAGAATTTTCTGTTAATGAGAGGCTAACAGAATTTTGTCTATGGAATCGCAGTAACAGAATTTCTGAGCTCTCCTAGAGGTGAAAGAACATCGATGTTGGCATTAATGTTATCAAAACATCGATATTTTCCCTGAAAATGATATCGAAATCGCCATTTTTTTGATCTGGTACTTTCGGTCCCAGAGACCAAAAGTACCAGATCGTGACCCTAAAGACCCGGTCGGTAAAGCAGTTCAGCATAGAATCTTGCACCTTGTTACCGACCTCTCAAACAGCTGATGCGTATCCACAGGTGGTCCCAACAGCTGATCAGGAGACTGCAGCGGGCGGAGGAAAAATGCGACATTTCCAGGTGAGACTCGCTGAGATTGGATTAAATCTGTTAAGCTAACCCCGGCAACCTGTCCCCGTAGCGTGTGCGACGGCTGCTAAGCCTGGGCAGCAGAAACCAGGTCCGACAACTCAGTGCGGGAACCTCAGAGCGGGCTCCGAAGAATGGCCTTCCCCTGGTGCGGCTGGCTCTCCTGGCGGCCGGCGGCGGTGCCCTGGGCTACGACGGCATCGTCAACGACTTTACATACTGCGGCGCCTCCGTCCGCTTTGTTCGCTCCCTGAAAACCGCCGGATTGATAGCCGCCGATTACATGCAGTTGAAGGAGGACGATGCGGAGTACGAGACGAAGCTGAAGGCCATCCACCAGAAGAGCGCCGAGCGCCTGCTGGAGACGTGCCTGCTGAACGGCGGCTTGTACATCAAGGTGGGTCAGGGATTCGCCGCCATTAACCACATCCTGCCCGTGGAGTACACCAGCACGCTGTCCCAGCTGCAGGATAGCTGCCTGCCCACCAGCAAGGCAGATGTGCAGAAGGTATTCCGCAAGGACTTTGGCCAGCTGCCCGAGGAGATCTACCAGGAGTTTGACTACCAGCCTGTGGCGGCCGCTAGCCTGGCGCAGGTGTTCAAAGCCAAGTTGTCCAGCGGCGAACAGGTGGCCATCAAGGTGCAGTACAACGATTTGCAGAAGCGCTTCGTCAGCGACCTGGGAACCATCATCTTCCTGCAGGACATTGTTGAGTTCATCTTTAAGGACTACAACTTTGGCTGGATCCTGAATGACCTGCGCAAGAATCTGGTGCAGGAGTTGAACTTTGTGCAGGAGGGCCACAATGCCGAGCGATGCGCCAGGGACATGAAGAAGTTCAGCTACGTGCATGTTCCCAAGGTCCACTGGTCGCATACAAAAACGGTGAGGATATACCTATTATTTTAACGACCAGTGTATGTTATTGGTTGCCTATTTCAGCGTGTCCTTACCCTGGAGTGGATAGACGGGTGCAAGATCAGCGATCTGAAGACCATAAAAGCCCAGAAGCTCAGCTTAAAGGACATCGATGTCAAGTTGTTTGATACTTTTGCCGAACAGATCTTCCACACGGGCTTCGTGCATGCCGATCCACATCCTGGGAACAGTAAGTCATCTCATTTATATTTCTTTAAAAAAAAAACAGCTAACTTCCCATATTTCCAGTCTTTGTGCGACGAAATCCCAAATCTGGGCGAGCGGACATCATTCTCCTGGACCATGGTTTGTACGAGGAGCTGCCCGAAAATGTCCGTGGCCCGCTCTGTGAATTTTGGGAGGCCACTGTGCTGCGCAACGAGGCCAAGATGCAGTCGGCCGCCGAGAAGATTGGAATAGCCGACTCCATGCGCTTTGCCGAGGTTCTCTTTCAGCAGCCCATTCGGATTCGAGGCGGCCGTATCCGGGGAAAGCTTTCGCAGGAGGATATCGATCACATGCAAGAGATAGCCAGGAAGAACTTTGAGCATATTATGGGCACCCTCAAGGAGATGCCCAGGAGTATGTTGTTTGTGGTAAGAATTACTCGAAGGACTTGTACTTTGATTTATAATTTTTACCCTAAAAATATAATCCTAAATCTTATCTTTCAGGTGCGCAACCTCAACACCGTTCGGGCGATAAGCCACCATCATGGAGACGTGGTAAATCGACCCCAAGTCATGGCTCGCTATGCCCAAAAGTGCCTCTACATGCAGCACAGTCGTCGCTCGCCGGTGCAGTACATCCGATGGCTGAGGCGTCGCATTTACTTTGAATACTGTCTGTTTGTGTCTGCCTTTAAGTTGCGTCTTTTGGATTGGTATTTTAATGTTCTTTATCTAATGGGTCGTGCTCCTGCCTCGGCCAGGACCGTGATGAGCGATATGTTGACACCACCAACAGACCCAAATATGCTGAGATGAGTCCCTGAATCACCAATGCCCTTTGTACTCCTAAAAGTTAAGTTTTAATATGTGTTTTTATAGGAAAATTCAGGTATTGAAAGTACTCTATTTAAATCATTCTAAAATTTTTGTAATAGAAAAATTATATTTTTTATAGAGGCTATTATTGGATTTCATTGAGGAGTTGTAAAATAATTGAAAGTTGTGATGGGGTTATTATTTCAGTTGGTGTAGGATTTTATAACCGATTTGTATTTAAGGATATAGTCATAAATATAAGAAAAGGGTGGAAATAAATATAAATAATAATACAACAACTCGTTGAACAGTATAAACAATATCCTTTAAAGTCCTTTAAACCTTCCCTTTGCTACCCTAATGGTAATGATCACTCCCTCAATCCCCTCGAGACTTTGCAAATCCCTCCCGAATGCGGTATTAAGTTCAAGTGTGCATGCCACGTCTGGAACTTTAATAAAATTGCAGGTGACTTGCCCAAGGTTATAACCAGCCAGACAGCCAATCAGCCAGTTATTGGGCCACTTTCACTTCCATTTAGGCCCTCCCAAAAATTCAACAAATCAATCGGAGAGCATGAAACACGACGAGTGCTGTCTAAATTTAAAAAAATAACGCCTGAACAATACTGCGGTGGCCGCTCTGGAATGTCTTTCCGGGTGTATCATTGGAGTATTAACACCCAGTAATACACACACGAAGGCTCAGGTAAGTAGTACAGCTGTTCCTGCCCCGAAATAGGCACAAATGGGCGTCAACTACATATTTCCGGTTGTGTGGAGCCCCCTGACAGGCTGCAACATGCCAGATTCTACCTATGACCAAGCCCATGTCCCTTTATCCTCTCTCTCTCTCTCTCCCCTGTCCCAGCACCCATCTCGCAAGCCCGCCATCACACTTTCACTCCTTGAGCCACATACATCGAGTTTCGTGTGCCGCACACAGAACTAAATTCAATTCAATTTCATTTAAAGTTACTTTCGCTGACTGACAGACAGCGAACGACCCTCTCAGCCTAAGCCCGAGGCCTAGGCACAGTGGGTTGGAATTTGGAAGGTCCTTTTAGCAGTTAGCCTTTGCTATAGAAGCTCTAAAACCTATTACAAAGATTTCAAAAGATTATATATTTAGTTCCAAAAATATTATATAGCTTATAGCTTTTGATTTCTGTGATTACCTCTTAATCAAAACCTCTTTCATCAGAATATAGTTGTATTATTTTATTTATATTAATTTTACTTTTTACCTTCTCGTTTATCCGCTCCACTGTCCTTTAGTACCACCTGACTGACTTCTGCTTAGTTGCGCATACGCCCCGTGCGCCCACGACTAAATATGAAATTAAAAATCCATGCTGAAGTGTGAAATGCCTTCGAGCTGGCTGACTGGAATGGCGGCTGTCTGTCGTTCCCTCTACCTCCGATCCCGGCTGAGGCTTAAGCTAGAGCTCGAAACCGTGCTCGTCGAGAAATCATTCGCCTACGAGTCGCAGAGTGGTGCAAAGGTGCCTAGCGGAAACGGAGCTCAGTGCCTAATTAGAAAAAAGAAAATGAACAAAGAGTTCATCACGCAGGGCGGCACGCCCATAACCGCCGATTTGGCAACGGTAATCAGAAGATCCCAGTATGTCGGGACCGGGAGCGATCTGATCATGCTTTCGCTTAGGATTTGCGGAATCTGGTTTTTGGAACCGCCGCCATTCCCATGCGGGCCGAGTGGCTGCAGACGTCCTTTGTCTTTGGAGCGCCCAAGGAGGAGCTGGCCTATGGCCTCCGTTCGCCCCGTAATGCCACCCGAGGGCTGCTGTCTGTCGTCCAGGGTTTTGTGCTCAAGTATCTGCTTTTTGCCCGGAAGACCACCCGCGCCGCTTCGCTTACCGAGTGCGTTTCCTTTTGGGTTTTTTAAACCTTCCGGTTCCATTTCCGGTCTAATTGAGTGGGAGTGTATGTGTGTGTGGGTTGTTTTGTGAGCATTTGTGTGTGTGTTATCCTTTCAGTCCTCTATTGGCCACCGCGGAGATGCAGCGCGAGGCTCTCTTCTGTGCGCTACTGGAGATCCTGCGCACCATTTCGGACAAGGGCAAGGTCACCATGGTGCTGCCTTCGGAGGATGAGGTGTTTGTGGACCACAGCGCCTGCTATTTCCACGATTCCGTCACCGAGAAGGTAAGTGCGATGCCATTGCATAATGGGAAAACTATTAGAAATTAAAAAACAAATAATTTTTAAGCTGAAAATCTAAAGGAATATTTCTATTATTTTAAAGTGCAAATGTAAAGGGCTTTATTATTAATAATTTATATTTAATAATATAATTGTTCCAGCTTTATGTTTTCACCCTTTCCCCCAATGAGGAGCTGGAATATTTTATGAAGCGAAATTTTAAATACGTAAGATCTAAAATATTAAATTATGAGTTGTACAGTTTTTTGATCAAATAGTTTGCATTTAAACCGCCTTAAAGTTTACAGAGGAGGAGACCCCGGGCACCCTGCTCTTCCTTTACAGCGCCGTCCTCACGCGATCCATGGGAAAGTAAGATTAACCCCAAGTGTCTGTGTGTGCGAAGGCATTTCCTTTTTCAGAAATAAGTCTAATTAACCATTAACATTTACCTTTTGGCCGGCGAATACTTTTAAATGCTTTGCAGAGTTCGCACCGATTTGGACTGCTCCAAGGGCTCGCCCCTGACGTCGAGCAACCACGAGGAGGGTTCCCTGATGATCGTCACGCTGCTGCTGACGGGACGTGCCACGCCCTATATACACAATGGAGTCGTCAATGTGGGCGATGAAAGTAGCTATGTGGGTGCCTAGAAGCTGGGTAAGATTCTTCGATGGCAATGGTTTTTGTTTTGTGCTTTCAGGCGGTTCCACAGTACGGAGTTCTTAAGCGCTGCATGATTGGTCTCTTGCTCTGGGACATAGAATCCGCCAGTGTAAGTTAATATATTTTAATAATATTTTAATTAGTTCTTTTATCTTCTAGCCAAGTAAAATTTAATTAATTTTTTGGCTTGCTTTCATTTTCCCCATTTATAAAAAGGCTGCAGTGAATCAGTCGCGCCAACCGGGCTCACGTCTGAAGACGCCCAACTATCCCATCTGGATAACCAGCTGCACGGGACACTATGGCGTAATCTTCAACAAGAATCCGGATCTGCTGCGCAACTACCATGCCGAGTCGCGCTTTGATGTCAACTACTACAGCTGTTCGGGTCATCAGATCCTAATGACGATCGATAATCGCACGTACAACGAGCAGGCATTGGTCATGTTGGAGCGGCAGCCAATCACGCCGGAGAGTACCTCGATGTCCGGGAAGCCGGCCGGAAAGGAGGCGGAGACCTTGTCATCGCCATCTGCTGGCTCCGGAGGAGGTGCTGCTGCCGGCGGCGGTGTGGGTGGCGCTAGCGGTGGTGCTGCTAGTGGCGCTAGCGGTGGTAACGATGTGGTCGCCAAGGAGGAGTCAACGCTCAACACGCCGTTGCAGCGTCTGATTCGTACCAAGTGGGAAGAGGCAACTATAAGCTTTCACGTGCAGCCATCGATGTTGAGTTATCTTTTTAGTACCACGCAGTAGAATGCAGGATCCATAAGCGAAGCTCATGTCTCCTTTGCTCAAGTTAGACCGATGAATATTCAGGTCCAAGAGATATCATCTAGGGTTAGTTAGAGCAAAAAGGATTTTCTTTAATCTAATATATTTTCTATCTTTATATTTTCTATTAGTTTGATTGAGCAATGAAGACAAGTCATAAAAAAAGGTTAAAACTAGTTTTGTTGCAGATCAGAAAGTTTAACTTTAGTTTTATAAAGGAAAACGAACTTGATTTATATTTGTAAGAGTCTAGAAAGCAATTTTATATAGAATCTCAATTTTATTTTAATTTAATAATTGAGTAACCAAGTACTTAAATATCAATTATTATTAAATTAGATATGTTTTATATAGAGTTTGAATTCCCGACTTGTTTTAAAAATTGTTTAGACATTCTCGAAAGCTTTGCATAATTTTCAGTTCGTTTATTTTACATCTGAGCTAATTTAAACATGAAAGCTTGTTATGTTGTCTCTTGATCTATGATATAAATCGACTTTCTTGGCGAATGACCAATGCACAAAATAATATTAACTGCTAATACAAATTATGGATACAGACAGTTCTTACTCGCAACGAAAATAAGTAAGTTCCAAGTAGTAAAATTTAGATAAATATTTTTCGCTCAATCTTAAAAGTTACTTTAAAATATAGAAACCAAGTTTTCAATTAAATATCCATCTTAAATATGCTGTATTAAGTTTTAAGTAGCCTCTGGTAGTAAACAAATTCTTTTAGAGGAAAATGATAACAAAGAAGTTCAACAAACCGAGAATGTCTTGTCAGATAATATTTAAATACTTACCAGATTAGTGCCATTTAATGTAAGCTTACTAGATTATGCACCAGTTAGTTTTTATTTTAGTAAGCACTGCCGTAATAGAATTCTACTGTCCAACCGATGGAAAATCCACATGGGTATTAAAAAAAGATACAAATGGTTAAAAATCAAGACATCAAACCGAAACAGCGATGGTAAATACACGTAAAATATTCCAAGTATCTGATCTAAAGCGCACGAGCTAGGGCAGAATTCTGAAAGGTGGTGTCCAACGCCTTCACAAATCTGCCAGGATTGAGGCCTCTCTTTACGAGCCGAGCGACTGCAGGACTCTAAGCCAGTTGATTGATGCTGCCGCCTGGAGCCACTAGACGATATGATCATTGTCAGGCCTTGTGTAGATCACCAACATGCTTATGCTTTTCCACACTTAGTTTTCCAATTATGTTCCAAATAAATCAATCTGTAAAACTCTGACGAATCCAAAGAAGTTCCTTTTTTGTGGGAGGAATTAAATATAAAGACTTAAGGGTTATTTTGAAAATTGTTAAGAAATGTTTATCAATTTATTGAAAGGTATTTGTAGTTTTGTTTGAAAAATGATTGAAGTTCCTTGCTACAAGTACTGTCTGGCTTAAACATTGTATGTTGTAATTTACTTGAATAAGAGAATAGTTGTAGACGTATTTCTGTATCAATAGTATTCATTGAAACGTTTCGAGTTATTTTGGAAAAGTTTTAAGTTGATTTTTTGTAGGAATCCAGCCCAGATTTTGTTGTTATTTAAATATTTCTTGTAAGATTTTGTAAGTACCTAACTAATTGCTTTGCGGCTTATTCCGTATGCTTTCATATATATTCCATATTCAATTGTATAAATTGTATAAATTTCGTAATACCATTTGTCATTCCCTCCCTGCGATCCTGCCCTGCTTTAGCGGGACTTGTAAAAATTTGGTTACAATATTTTTTGGTGATTATTATTTACATGTAGGCGACTTCAGTGCAGTTCAAAACTTGAATATAAATTTAGTGATTAACCTATCCTAGCGTACTTAGGCGTAATATGAAGAGGTGTGGCCTTGGAAACCCGTTTCCGAAATAACACGTCGTAGATCTTTGGCCATACAAAGGAGTTCTCGTTCAACGAAAATCGCACGGCTTGCCGTAACATTGATTTAGCCAAAACTTTTGAGCCATCATCCAGTTCCATTAGACGGAGCCATTACATTGTTTAAACTGTGTCCCCTGGCATGGCATGCAATACCTGTCCATCACGCGATTTGGATTCCCAAATGGGGGAAAGGGGGCCCCCGTCGGCATACATATCTGTGCCACATCCATACGTCGGCATGAATTATTGAAGCGTTGGCGCCGGCTCCCAATTCGGGGAAATACGTTTTCGTTGACACCTTGCCCTAATTGATTGTTGATGTATGTGACTCAGGCCTTGACCTCGCGCGGCCCTGGCCGTTGATGATGATGATGATGGACACCTCCAAGGGGAATGTGGAATGCAGAACGTGAGTTGGGAGTTTTTCTTTGGTCTCTAGGAACATCTTAACCAATTCGTTGCTGGAGCTCACTTTTGCGGCTGAGAAATCCGTTTCAAACAAACTTAGTGCATTGCGATTATGTACAAACTAGTCGAGGACGTTGCGATATGATACAATACGTTTGCTTAGGATACGATTAGGCGTGATTACGTGTATGGGGTCAAACAAGCGTAAGGTGCGCGTAATTGCAATTATCGTAGAAGATTGTGCGCTTAGAGCCTAACTACTCGTATGATTTGGGTAATAATGTACACCGACTACCGCTGATCTGATTAAATCTGATTGGTTGCTCCGTTTGCCCCAGGTTGTACCTGTACAACCTGTCTGAGCCACGGTTGAGATGGGGATGGGCATATCCCCCGACTAAGCCTAACTAGCTTTAGCTAACTAAAGACATTATCCCTATGGGCGCACCAGCAGCTTGTCTATGTGCTCCAGGTTGGTGTTCTTGTAACGCGTCCTGTTCAGCGCCTGCGCTGGGGCATTCTTTTTGGTTTGCGTGTGCCACGTGAGAATCTGCGGTTTGTAAGGAAATTAGATTTGAATTTCGATGTAAGTTAAGCTGTATCACTCACATCTCTGCACTCGTCGGCCAGCAGCTCAATGTCCGTGTTGTCCAGCGGCGCCAGGCTACGCAGGAAGCCATCCTCCTCGTAGCCCGGCTTAAAGGGCATCTGGGCATTGGGGCGCTCCTTCAAGAACTTGACGCTGACCGCAAAGCCTGCCATATCTACAGGATACTTGCGCCCACCAATCCAGCCGTCATAGTAGCCCACCAGTTTTCCCTCCTGGATAATGGGACTGCTTACTCCGGTCTTGGTCACCAAACCCACGGGCCACATGCCCACCTTGCTGATGTAGCGCATCTGGACAAAGGATAGATTAAGAAGCAATGTGTAAGTTAAAATAAAAACTAAATAAATAAGTAAATTTTACAAATTAGAACTGAAGTATTCCCTATTTTATCGCTTTAAAAAAACACAAGATATATTCCCTTCATTAATACAAAATGGTTTCCCATTAACCCCATAACTCGTGTTAATTTTGGTTTATGCTCAAGCCTGAAGGTACTCGCACACCTGCGGTTTGCCATCAGGATTCAGGTCCCATCCTTAACCCATATAGTATGTACATAGTCAATCCTACCTGCTCGAATATGCTAATATCGTAGGTGTTGTCGTCGTCGGCAAAGTAGAGCACGCCCTCGTTGGCGTGGTGGCGCAGATACTCGAGGCCTCGATTCCTATTGGAGACACCGCGCGGCTTCGCTCGCTTCGTTTGCTTGTATTTCTCCGGCATGGGAGCTGTGGGTAGGAGGAGGCAACTCGTAAATATCACTTGAATGTGTCCCGGACATGAAACGGAACGGAACAGCAGCGGACAATACTTACCCACCATATACTCATAGGGAACTCCGATTCTGTCTAGCGTGTGGGCCACCAATGGATTCGTGTGGTTGGCATCCTCAATGACCAGCCAGAGCAGATTCACCACATGCTTCAGCGTGTAGCCCAGCCGGGTCAGCTCCGCCAGTTGCTCGGGTCGTCGGTAGGTGGGCGTGATTATGTACAGGGGCGGCTGCGGGACAAGTGGATTTCGGTTGAGTGTCATTGGAATATCCACCTGAGTGTACCGCGTGTACCAAGGGCCGAGTGCCCTGCACTTGTGCTGGTTAGTGGGAGGTTGTGGGGTTGGGTGGCTGAGTGGTTGGGCGGCAGGGTGGCTCGTTAGGTGCCAGTGGGTGGTGCGTAATGCGGCGTGAGCTTCTTTTTATGAGCAATTATGCAAATTAATTTACAACCCAATGGCTTGACTAGGCGAGCAGACCACATCCCGCTCTTCGTATACCCGTAAGTCAGTGTGTCTGTCGTCTAGCTAGGCTCTTCTGGCTTTATGGCAATATGGGTCGCGTTTCGCTAGTCAAAGACACTCAGGAAAAAATGTTCAATGACATTAGGAAAATTACAAATACAAGTCTACATTTTCTGCTGACTTTTCCAAGGATCTCCATATCCTTTAAAATGCTCACAGAATGAGCTGAAAAATGCTCAAAGGTATGCAATACAAATTCTTTATACAAATGTATTTAATTCAATTATTTAATTCTCAAACCTATCAAAGAAAATATAAAATTTAACTAAAAATCTATAAAAATCCATGGGAATTGTAACCAATTTTTTCCGAGTGCTCTCTCACCAACACACTTGCTTTAAGCACCCGTTCTAGATATAGGCTATGTTCGTGTAAAGCCTGTCCCATTGAACGACTGACGTTGAAAATAAATAAACTGGCGCACTCACTTTGCAAATTGTCCATTGTTGACACACACACATACACACCCACAGCCCACACCCACCACATGCAAGAAGGAGGAAAATAAACCCAGCTTTCAAATTTATTCCGCAAAACATACTCGAATATTTAAGCAAGAAAAGATAGGATAGTCAATTGGCATGCTAGTCCTCTTTCAAGTCAGTAAAAGTTAAAGCGTTGCAACAATAATATTTACACTTTATTTATTATGAGGTTTTTTATAAAGGTAAATAATCGTTTGTTGAATATCTGCAGTAGAAACTTATTGAGATTGAAAAATCTAGCACCGAAAACACTCTAGTTTACTTTGATTGCGAATTCGTAGCATTCTATTTTGTTTATTTTAGTTATAAATTATCGCTGTGAACAAATTTCTAAATAAACTTCAAGGATTTAAAATATATTTTAAATTTTATCTAGTCTGACAGTCATATAACTAAATAAAAACCTTTGGGGTGCTAAAAACTTTTCTACAGGCTTCAAAATCTCAATAAATGTGTATCTAAAAGTATGTAATAAAATCTGTTCAGCTTTAATCGTAATCCTAAATCTTTTTTAAGGACCTCTTTTAAGGATTTCATACCAGTAGCGATTTTTATGTTATATTATAAATCTATTTGAAAAGCAATGATTTAAGATCAACTTCCTAGAAATCATATTATAAAAAAACTAACACAGTTTGAGGGATCTGAAAGTCATAAAAGATCTTCTATCAGGCTTATCCCATTACGAATGAGCTCCTCCTCTGACATTGAGTAGTGCAGGGCATTGGGATCGCTACTAGTAGTTGCATTTACTAAATGACAGCAGCCAACAGATGCGCGTGAATCTTTTCAATTGGCTGGCATTTTGTGTGTTTTGCATGAATCTGGAATCTAGATCACAAACCACCCATACCCATTCTGCGGCCGCCGCTTTCAATGCTAGTAATTTTCCTATACACTTTAGTGGTCGCTGAATGCGGTTTCGGGTCTTGCGTTCTGCGTGTGTGTGCGGCTGAGCAATTTTCAAATTAGGCTCATGCAAATGCCAAATGAGACTCTTTTTGTTTGCAGTGGCGGCACGCCCGCAGTTAGGGCGCCTGTTGGTTAATATAATGCATGTGATTAACCCAGAAATCGTGATACGGATAGCCGGCAACCAATTTGCACATGGTAGTGGCCAACAAAAGTTGGTTAGACAAACAGCGTCCTCTTGCCATGTGTTTGCTTTGCGTTTGTCGGAGTCGGCTCGTTATATATTCCCATTTAGAATAACGTCCGAGTCCGAGTCCATAATTAACGTCCGAGTGGCAAAGCTTGTCTGGTAAATGTAGAATACATTTATCAGCTAGTTTTGGTCCAGATTGCAGTTAGTTTTAATAATAATTGCAAAATATGCAATTCATTATAGGAGCGTCATGGATATTTATAATGACTTTAAATGCAGATTTAAAAAAAAAACGTGGCTTTTAGTCTGAATGACTGAATGACTATAATGAATTTTTATGCCAACAAGTGCATTTAAAAAATGCAAGTTTCAAAGATAAAACCCGTAAGAAATATATAGACAAGTGTGCTTGCTTCAAAGGCAGACGTGACTTTAAAATTAAAGAGAAGTAAAGTAGCCACTTAAAAAAGTTTAGTACTATAATAAACTAGAAAGAAATCTTACTTCGGGAAGCCGAAATTTGTATAAACTTGCAGTTTGCCATAGGATCAAGGCATTGAATCAAAAATCTATCACAACTAAGTCAAAAATTACTTAAATTTCGGAAAGCTTTTCTATATTAGGTTTTTTCTGACCAAGAATATTTACGATTTATAGGGTTGGAAATGACCCCTTTACTCTTTTTTAAGCTTCTGACAAAAATTACATTAACCTGCAAGTGTATATAAAATAATAGTAATAATATTAAAACCCCACAACATCTATAGGAGCAACTCTACTACCTTTCTCTACTAATGTTCAACGGAATAGGGTCTGGCATGCATTGCACTTGTGTCATGGCAATTAGGAAAATGGAAACGCCGAGTAAGAAAAGCGATAATGATGGGCCAGCAGCAGTTCGCAAATGAGCATGGGAGTATTTAACTAATGAAGTATTGGGGCAGGCAACAAGTGTGACATTCGGTTCTCGAATAATGACAAGCAACCCCCACAAACATTCGACATTCAACACACAACACTTGGTACTGACATGCACACGACAAGTGAAAATAATATGCAGATAAGCTTGAAAATGCACTTCCGAAGATTAAAACAGAATAAGGGAAATGTGGAAAGAATAAGGGTTTTACACATAGTAAGTGTGATTAGTTGTGGTACTTGTAAACTTGAGCACACTGACCAAAAAATAGCTATGCAAATCAAGAAGAACTTGAGCAAAGTTAGATGTAAGTATTCATTTGTTTTTGGATATTTTTTGACTCAAAATATGAATATTTGAATATATATTTTTATAATATTTTGTATTAATTAAATTTTTGATTATTAAGATGAAGCAAAGCAAATCCTAAATTCTGTAACTAATTCTTGCAACTTATTTTTTGCCCAGTGTCTAGTAGGTGAGCAGGGAGAGGTGGTGGAGGTGCTAGGATTACGATTACGTCAATATATTTACGGGCTCGGAGGCGGCAACGAATGTTGGTCGAGTCTTGTGGGCGTGTTCCGAGAGGGCGGTCGTGGCGGGCGTGGCCGTCTGTGCGGACTGTTTGGCGCTTGTTTTGGCCATAGTTGTTGCCGTTGTTGTTAGTTTAGTTGCTGTTCGCGTAATGCTTTGTTTGGTAGTTGCAGTCTTACGATGGCCACCCACGGATCCTGATCTCAGCAGAGCCGTTCCATAGGATGTGTGGAGTGTGGGCTTGGGGGCAGCTAATGAAACCGTCTGAAGGGAGGTGGATGATGCACCCACTTTTTCGCCCGCACTGCCCACTGTGGCCGCTGTTGTTGTTGTTCTTATTGTTGTAGCTGTAGTTGATGTTGTTGTGGTTGTTGGTGTGGAATTGTTATTGTTGTTGGAGGAGCTATTGGCCAGTAGCAGGGAAATGGGTGACCACAAATATGAGGCGATATATGACGATGATTTCTCTTGGTGCTAGTCGAGTCGAGTTCAGTTGGCAATGATTATTGGATTAATAATGGGGTTAAAGGAAATAGAACAAGAACACACAGAAAACATTACAATATGTGTAGTACAAAATCTAAGGTTAGTAGTTAAAGTCAGGCAGGATGGTTTGCATATGTCATCTAACCTAACAAAGAAATTTTAGTAATTCCATTTTTGGTTTAATTTACTGTTAGTACGTTTAACTGAAATCTACATAAGGTACTCATTTTTGGCCCAATTTCGTGCTTTTATACGGTAGAATTTTTTTCGCAGTGCAAACAAAAAAAAAAAAAGAAGAAATGTTTTTCAAAACACGTATAGTTTCCTGTGTCGTACGATGTTATGTTTGGGTTTTCCTCAACTACAACGTTCTTGTGTTATCACCGCTTGTAGAAAGTTCAAATTACTCATTGCTACTTTTTACCAAACAAAATTTGAGTAACTACGATTGCACCTATTCTTAGTTTGCTGGTTTCCCACGACTTTAGTTTAGGTTTCAAACAATCCATTCAGTTATCTACGTTTGCTTGAAATCCCAGACTTTTATCAAAATTGAAATGACTGGAAAACCAATTTCGACACAGTTTATTAATTAAAAAAGTAGATAGCATTCAATTATCTTTAGAGGGTAAAAGACCTTTATTATATCCACTAAATACAGCTACCTTGACGGCGCCTGATACTTATTTAATTATTGACCAACTGGATTATATTTGTATTAACCGATTACCTTGACACTTAAATAATGGGTGGCATAACATATAAATGTCACATATATGTGGTCAAAATGTAAATGAAATGTGCAAGTAGAGAGATGGAAAGAGTGCGTTCATTTAAAAGGGGATATCGATTGCTCATTTAATTAATTAAGAAACTCTATCTAATTGGAGGATCACAAACTGGTCAAAGAACTCAAAGTGGAGGAGAACAAAATACATCACATCAAAAGAGGAAAAGGTTGGATTAAAATATAATGTAGGTTGGAATTAAGAGCATTTTCTATTTGTAAAAGATTGCCAGAGCTTGAAATTGTGTTAATAAATTCTATAAACTGAATGAAACATTTAAAATTAAATTAACTATTCAGTTCTTAAACAAAATGATCTCATTTCTTTACTGCAATGAAACCTCATATATGTAGATCCTATAATTAATATTCATAAATCATATCATCCGGATAAAATAGCCCCCAAAATTTATAAAAGAAGATAAGAATTGTCTTGTCTCCCGACTCACCTTGACTACCTCGCCGGCGGCAAAGGGTTCGCGGGATATGTGGTACTGGTACAGCACCATGTAGATGCAGGTGGTGGCTATGAAAATGGTCAGGTACATTTTGATGGACTTGCCCAGCGACATCTTGCTGCCGATGGTGCTGCTCCCGCCGCTCCCGCTGCCACCGTTGACGATTCCGCTGTGCGTGCCGAGACCAATGTAGTTGAACTTCATTCTATTTGCAGGATCTCGGTACAACTTGAGTTGCCTTTACTGCTGCTGCTGCAACTGCAATTTCCGCTGCTGCTGCTGCTGCGGATTTCTTTCGGGTTCTATGGGGTCTCTGGTATTTTAATTTCATTCGATATTTTATTCTACGCCGGGCTTCCTCCGTGAACCCAGCTCACCACTCACTGTGTGTGTGTGTGCTTCGCGAGCGTTTTACTGATTTTGCGGTTTTGACTTATTCATTTTTTACTCCGTTTGCCTCGATTTCTGATTTGCTTTCACGCAGAGCGGACCGGAAGGGGTGGGACGGAGGCGGGGGGGCGGGCCAGGGCGGGACGGACGACAATGGGGCGTACGGGCTGCTACGCAACGAGCTCTGAAATCGTATATAAATATATATATATTCATATTATGTTTTTATCATAGTGGCTGCCCCTATGCGTCCATACGCGGTATATACTCAGATATACGCTCATGTGGAACTGGACTTCGATATCAGTTGAATGAGTGTTTCATTCATTTTATTCCACATTTAGTTGATAGTGGACTATAACTTACATTTTACAGAGCTATTCGTAGCGTTAGAAACCTGTAAAAGAAGTTAAAATGGATATTAGACATTGCTTATCCTTCTACGTATTGATTTATAAATAAAATTGTAAATTTTTTACATTAATTTGCATTGTTTATATGTTATTTAAATCCTTGAAAATTCTATATTATCTGGCCATCACAGTTGAAATTCTTTCTTTCTCTAGACATCTGCACTCAGTCACTTCGTGGGACAAACTGTTTGCTAAAATTTCCACAGCTTTGACATTTATTGCTTACTGGTTTCGCTATCTTCATGTCCCAAATTTTGTTTCAGCTTAAATACAAAATGTTCCCCATTCACAGAAAGACAACAGAAATACACTCGAAAAAATTAATAGCAGGGATTGATGAGAAGACTTCACAATTTATAAAGTTTTTGAAACATGAACCTGGCATGTCTTTCGAACATGAATTTATTAATACTTGTATTTAGATATAATTAGGTCCATAGTAAGTATTCATTTAATTTGTTAATATTTTGTTATATTTTCATATTTATTCATTATATATTTATAAATATCTTCTACTTAACTATATCTAAAACTTAAAAAAATTGTTCACACATGTATATTATCTATTTTAAAAAGAATATAAAATGTAAAATATAATTTAGTGCTTAATCAAGCCACTTTTAGGGATAAATTCTTTGTTATTTACAAGCCTCTTCTATTTTTAATTATATTTGTTAATTAGACAACTATGAACGACCTATTTTTTAGGTTTTTTTTTATAGTCTCCTTTCAAGTTCTAAGAGTAGTAGCTACAATTGTAGAGTTTAAAGAAAATTACCCTATTTCGCATGTATATTAATTGACCGCATTTCCGATGGGTTCCATGCACTGGGCTAATCACTTGTGCTTAAAGCCCACGAACTCCTAACCACGGCGACTGCACTTTCCACTTTCCCATTGTGAATCGCGCCAAGTTGTTAACAACTGCCCGGGGAAGTGCAGAACGAAGCCGGGAAAGGGCCTATCAGCTGCTAACGGAAGTTGTTTTCCCCCCAACCCCCACATGGTAGGAGAGCACACACTGTACTATATATATATACATATGTACTATGTGTGTATGGATACAACCATTCATGTGCGATTCTTACAGACTTTTCCAATTATGATGGGGCGCGGCTGTTGGGTCTCGCGTGTTTAAGCATTTTAAAAACCATTTTCGCCGCCGCTGCCGCCGTTTTGATATGAAAGTTCAATGGCCAATTCGAAATGTGCTGCGCTTAGCACGATTTCAACAAAGTTGGGCGCCGTTTTGTACTTTAGTTTTAATTTGCCATTGTTTTTAGTTTTGTTTTGTATTCACTCCGATCTGCATGCAATTAAATTGCAACAGCAGGTTACAGCGTCAGAAGTTGTGCCTTTTTTATACTATTTAAGTGATAATCTTTGGAAACGCCCTTAATTATGATTACAATTTAGATAGATATTACATAGGTATTGTTAAGTTTCGATTGACAATTTAATTTAATATAACATCATAAAGTTATTAATTTTTTAAGCTCCAAGAAAACAAATAATGAATGTAAAGTTAGCATGACTGATAAGATAAACAGCTAAATGTATGACATCTGTCGCCATTATCTAACTAGATCTGCAAGCAAAATATGGTTTACTTAAATGTGCTTAAATTAGCTGTAATTTTATCGTAACTGTCATTATCATAAAGGTCTAATGGGATGATGTCAGTGTCAAGGCAGTCTCAACTTTAATTGCAATGCAAAAGAACAACTGTGACACTAAGATAAAATAGTTAAGATATAATAATAGGGTTATCTTATCTTAAATATTTATCAATTTCAAGAGGTTCGATTGCCTATGTTTTGTATTAATTTGTATAAGTTCAAATTCAAATTAAAAAACATTCTTTATTCTTTATAATTCCTTTTTTCCCAACTGCTGAAACCTAAATTCCCTCCATTTATGACAATCCAAGCAAACTGGGCCAGATTCATATTATTTTATCTTAGATTTTGTGGTAATCTCGTTGCTGCTGTCTGGGCTAAAAGTTTTAATAAAATGAATGCCCAAGCTCAAAGGCCTGACCGAAACAGACCGATGGCCAAAATGCAATTATCAACAAATGCAGCAAATCTCTTTATGGCCGTTGGCCGCAAATTGCAGGAATTGCTCGGCTTTGGTTTTAATGAATAACCCGGTTGACCCAGGACCGAGGGGCTGGGCAGGGATCAGGGACTATGAATGTGGCTGTCTGAAAATGGGAAATCATTTTGGCCAAACGTCAAAGCAAGAGCACAACTGAAAAATCTCTGCGAGAACATTTTAATGTCAGAACTTAACCCATTTACATGACAATTCCAGCACACCGAGGCCAACAATAAAGCCGCAACCGAAAAGGAAACAACGGAAATAAATGCATTCCAGCCAGACATAGAGAGACACACACATCAACTGCGCTTGGGGGGATGCACTAAGGGAAATTTTGGACAAGCAGAAAGGATAAATATAAAAAATAAATTCAACAAGATGCTATAAAGCATTAACATTTTAACTGAGGGTAAAATAGAACTATATTAAAAATGCAATTGGGAACTTCTAAAATTTAAAGATTTTCTTAACAAAATATAGATCTTCTTCGTGTGTTTTCTGATACTTTTGGATATGATTATAAATAAATAAATTTACTAAGCCACAAAGGTATAAAATTATCTTCAAAGGGGTTAATTTTCATATCTTTTTTTTTTTAAATAATCGAAAAGTTTAATTACAGCTTTCCATGAAGCTATTATTTTTGCCTGTAATCCATAGTCTGTTTATTTTTTGATGCACATTTCTCTCTGTGAGCCACCGATGTGTGGGTGGTGCAGCGTAAAACAAAATA
The DNA here is from genome assembly GCF_030179895.1 of Drosophila kikkawai. Classification (NCBI taxonomy): domain Eukaryota; kingdom Metazoa; phylum Arthropoda; class Insecta; order Diptera; family Drosophilidae; genus Drosophila; species Drosophila kikkawai. The sequence goes on from NC_091730.1 coordinate 11,246,308, forward strand.
CAAAACAAGTGGGTGCCAAGTGCTGACAGAGGAAAAAGCCAGAAAAAGCGAGTGGATTGGGAGTCGCGGCAGCGGGTCGCCAGCAGAGTGGCAATGGAAGTGGAGCACTCTGCCATTGCCAGGGCCATCTACGAATGACTAGAGCGGCGTCGAGGAGCTGCTCCGAACACCAGGGCTCTTGAGCACCCGGATGCCGTTCTATAGAGCGGTGCCCAGCCATGTCCTTGAATGGACGCGAGCCCGGAACAGAACCCATCCGGCGCACAGTGGGTGGTTTGCCCCAAGTACGGTGGGGCACATAAAAATATTTTGTATTGCTTAACGGGAGCATTAAAGATGCTGGCAGTTGTCACGTCTCGTTGACGCTGAACATGATGATAAACTTGGCTCCTAACGTTATACACACTAAGTTATATTAAATTCTCAACTAAAAGAGTTTGGCACGACATGAAAAAGAGCTAAGAAACGGGCATCTACTTAATAATTTAAGTGAATTTATAGTTCTGGCACTATTCAAGTTTACATTCCTTCTAAAAACCCCAATTAATTAATAGTTCTAGAGCACAAAAGATCCAATATAATCCCATTTACACGAAATATTAAAAGTGAAAACACGCTATAAACAAGACTCTACGAATATTTGTGGCTTGGCGGAATTCAAAGTGCTTTCACAATTGCTAGCCACTGGCTCGTTTTGTGGCAAGGACACGCTTTTGGGTTAGGGGTTTGCCTCGTAATGTCAGTGTCCCAGTTCTATTTCATTTTTCTGAGTTAGCTGCAAATGAAATGTCCCACTGTGGAATGCCATTAAAGTGGCGCCGGCATTGCCCATCCTCTTGTCGTATCATTGTGTTTGAGTTTAAGGGTCTCGCTTCTGTGGGTGCTTGTGGCCAAAACAATTGCATAATTTTAGGGACAGACTAACCGGATATTTTCGGGGATAAACTGAGGAAAATTTGAATTTTAGGAAATGTGAAGAAAAGCCTATTTTAGAGTATTTTTTTTAAGAAGGTTATTAGATTATTTTCTAGAATTTAATATTCAAAAAAATAATTTTCTTTTATTCTGATAACTAAATTTATTTTGGTAAAGTTTAAGTTAAAGTTAAAGCAAGGTTCCTTTGGAATAGAAAAATATGTACTTTAAAATGCCAGAGGTGAAAGCAAGTCCTTTGCCTTCTGATTTGTGTTGGCAGCTCTCGAGGAGCTTGAACCCAGACTTGACACATCGACGTTACCCCAGCGCAAGGCACTTATCTAAATGTGAGCGGGTTTAGCTGGCTTACGGGACTTCTCCGCCCACTGGCCACCCGTAAAAACATATTTCAAATTTAATGGATTAACGAACTCTTCTCGGAAGAAGTCGGACTGGATAACTGAGTGTGAGTTATAGTGCATGGCGCCGCCATATATACTCGTAACCGGCTCGGAGGCAGCTCTCAAACGCAATCAATGGGAACGTGCCGCAAATACTTGGAAGCTGCTCTCCGGCGATCCTATATATTTCTTTTTTTTTTTTAGAAATTTCCTGGAGTTCGTGCCTGATGAAGTGGGAAAGTAAGTGCAGCAGATAATCCATCATTATTGGCGTATGGGCATACGTTTTCAAGCACTGAATACTTTTGGAATATATATAAAAAAGAAATATAATACGTTATGCTACAACTTTAAGTATACCTTTAAAGTAGAAACTCACTTCTTAGCCATAATGTGTATTTATATTAATCACAATCTGTGAATGTATCTATATATTATATTATTCCATTTTTATAACTATATTTTAAGTGGTTCTAGAAAATATTATAAATATTTTTAAAAATTAATGGCAATTTAATTGAATACACTAAATATAAAAGAATAAAATCACTCTCCTTTGACTGTAAACATTTTTTAACAAATACACCAAATATTATGCCATTGAACCACCTGCCAAAAGCATAGATAAGATAATTTTGTTTCCACTAAACCTCATTTTACCATAACTGTTTTTCTTATTATAATTATTTTTACCCAAAAAAAAAAGTACCAGCGTTCTTTAGGTATGTGTTATCTGAAGCCCACAAAACGATGAACTAAATAAAAATTAACAAAAATGGCCTTATAGGTTGCCTGATTTGTCAATAGTCCACAAAAGTGTTTAATAATTCCGCTATCTATCACATGGCTGAGATTTGTTACCATAATAACAAAGCAAATTCATTTTCGAATTTCGATTTCTATGAAGGCTCGACTATCTCATGAAGAAAAGGGATATCGTGCGCCATATAACAGCAAAGTTACAGCAGATCCATAAAATTTATGACAACAAATTAGTGTGACTCTACTAATGGTTCCTCCTGACCTGGTATAGGTTGGGCCCTAGGTTCGAACTGGAAATGGGTATTGGCTATTAGGCTAATGCCAATTTTGGGCACAGTGGAAGGATTTACCTTAAAATCGAATATAAATATAGATTGTTATATCTACATATGTATATGCTAAGTGACCAAAATTTACTAATTATAATTGTACTGTCATTTCAGATAACATTCCTATCGCAGAAAATATTTTGCATTGAAGTGAACTTATCAGGTATGTCTGTTATATTTTTTTCGAATTTGTTAGGTTAACATATGTACTCGAACTAATATAGAAATAGCTGGTACTCTAATACTACCTGTATTTAATGTTTATAATGAATATTATTTGCGTCAGGTCTAGGAAAACGTTGCTGTTATTCAATGTTTGGTCAAGAATAATATTTTGCATTTTGTCATCAAAAGCATCAAAGTCATCAAGAACATCTGCCAATATCTCTCTTTCCATATTGAATGTAAACACTATTGGAAAGTGCTATATTATCAGTGGATCTTACAGCTGTCCAAATTCTATATCTCATCGTAACTTCCGCAAGTCCCAGCTTAACCTAGAATATTTCTTGGCGTTCCACTGTTCTGCCATGAATGGAATTTCCCAATTCTAGGCCCCACATAACACCAGCGAAAATCATCAATCCTTGGCTTCATCAATCGAACTAAGGAAGTGTAAGTGGGTGGTGGTGGGGTAGTGGGAGCCGTTGGGTGGGGCATCTGTTGCGTGGCACTGGGTGCGCCTCTTCCCTTATGGAGGGGCGCAACAGTTGATAGATTAACGTAAAACTTCTTCCCAGTCGACGGGGTCGGCCGCCTTGAATCGTTAGGCAAACTATTTCGAAAGTTATAATCAATGGTGCCATCGGAGCATTTCGCATGTTGAATCACCGCCGCTTTTCTTTATCACCAGTCGTCGGGTTGCCTATGTCACTCATTAGAGCAGAAACTAAGCCCAAAGATTGATTCTCACGTCAATTAATAATCGGTTCGCCGGAATTACTTTATGAGGTCAAAGCACGTGAGGGAATGATGATTTTTTAATTGGCTTATGCCAATTTTAAACGTGCCTTTTGATTAATGATTGGTCTTCTGTTTTTTCTATATTCTTTTCATTCGATAACTGACCTTGTTCAAAGTGTGACTAACGCTGTCTTTCGTAGTTGTTTGTTAATAATTAATTGCAAGAAAGAGTTATAGCTTACGAACATTTGTGGAACCCCTTTTTCATCGAAACTTATTTAGTATGGCTAGCACATGGTAGAGACTTAATTATGCTATAATACCTTTTGCCGATAAGGTGGAAAACCATATGTGTACGTGAGGCCAACCAAAGCCTTCGTCAAAACGACAACTTAATTATTTTATAATTTCTCTAGCTGATAAGGTTTAAGTGATCAATAATGTTTGTGTAGAATTATTTTATAAATACAATAAAATATAGTTTAGATAGTTTACTGTTTTCAATAAATTGCAGACAAATTATACCTGAATTTTCCATTCTTATGCTAATTTTATATGTGTTTCGCATTTAATTTAAATATTTGTGAAATTATGCAATATTTCGATTTTATAAACAAGAGGTCTTGGCTTTTGAATGTTAAATTATCTTTAAACTTCAAGCTTCCTTTCCTTTAATTCTTCTAATTTAATTATTTTTTCTTTTTAGTACAAATCTCTATAGTAGTAGATCCCCTAGAAATGTTTCAACAATTTCACCTTGAACAAAGAAATCTCTACTAAATCAAATTTGTTCCTGTTTGCGTTTCATTACCCAGGAAAAAGAGTTTTATTTCTCCAATTTTGTCATTTTCTCCTTTGAAAGTGGAGCAGCGATGAGGAAATATGGCCAGCTATCTGGGATGTGTCCAGTGCATAATCAAATTGAGTTTACAAAAGATTCCATCCTTGCTCAAATTGCCAAAGGGGAAACGAATAAAAACATTGCTTTCATTTGGTTTTGGCCAAATTGAGATTGCGCCAGACTCGGACGAAGTTCATGGCTTTTGGCCAAAGGAAAGAAGGAAAGTGAAAAACTGTCTAAATTGCCAATTAAATTACAAGGCAGGGCCCAGGAACAATGTGAGAAACGGCGATGCGGGCAAAAGTCCGAGGTCCGAGGGAAAAGAGTTCAAGGGGGCCCCCGTTAAAATTGCATTTTCCGGGTGGGGGGTGGCGACAACAGCTGAGCTGAGAAAATCGCAAGCAAAACAGAAGAAAAAGCGCATTCAGGACATGGAAGAATGTGGGGGAAAGGCACATGTGTTGGCCGAAAAGAAAAAGTAGACGCAGAGGCGCCGGCACTTGGCGCCGGATTTCCTCGATGATGACACACAAAAAAATAACAAACACACGAACTTGGGTAAACTTTCTTTTCAGTTTGTTTCTCGTCCGGGTGATTTTGTGCTGGTCGGCCGCACAAAACTTGCCATTCTTTGCCGCAAATTCAATTTACGTTTATTTGCGAAAATATTGCCGCCGCTGTCCTTGGTGTCCTCTGTGGCCGGCCGACCTGGCGACCCTTTTAGCCCAGCCTCCCCCCCCCCCCCGAAACTCCTTTTTTCGCTTTGGTTTCTATTTTCCGCCCAACACACACACACGCACGCTCACTTGGCATTTTTAATTTGCACTGCCGTTCGAAATTGCTTTTGAAATGGCATTTTAAAAATTTAATTGCCAGCTCTGTTCCCTCATCTCTCTCTCTGTGCTATCTGTGCTTCCCCCCAGGAAGATGCCTCGCAGGGGCGTCTGAGTGTCCATTAAGGCAACTGCTACGCGGAGATGCAAGTCACAAGACACACGGAGGAAAAATAAAACAGATTTATGTATATCCAAGTTCCCAAATATTTGTTGTCTCGAATGAATTCTAGCATAAGCCAGTATAAGCATTCCGACCATTCCATATAACCGGACTTGCCTTAAGACGGAAAGCAAAAAAGAGATTCCTTTTTCTTTCCCAGCTTTAAAGCTGTGTGTAATGTACTTTTTTAATGTGTATAAAGTTAAGTTAAATTAAGAAAATACTATGGCAAATAGGAGTGAAATAACACTCAATTGTAAATTACTTTTAAAGGAGGTGCTTCTTTTGGGAGTTGAACAATATTTTAAAGGTTTCATAATAACAAAAAAGTTTCTAAATAATATTTCAGAAAATTTATTAGAACTTTAACTCATAAAAATTGATACAATTTCGATAAGTACTAGAATTTAAAAGTTCCTTGAAATATCATGTTTATTTTCTGCCGTGCAGAAGTCTGTGGGCGGTAAGGCGTTCTCGTTTTCGTTTCTGTGTCATGTTTGTCAAATTGACTGAAGTCCTTTCCCACTGTCCTGCTGCCTCTCCTTCCCAACTAGGGTGCTTCTTGTTAATGTCCTGTCCGCTTCTTGTCGCTCCTGTTCCCTCCTGTTTACGCAGTTGTTGGCTTCTTCCTTGTGGCCTCAGGCAAAAGCTCAGGAGCCGAGCTGAGGCATTGGAGTGAATTGGAAAATGCGAACAGGATACAAAAATGCAAGCCATTTCTATGACAGCTCTGAGGGGCTGTCAGAAAAAGTAGCCGGTAACTATTAAGGAAATACCACTTAAAATTAATTGAAAATGAGCCAACGAAAAAATGCCTTTATATAGAAGAATTTATGATAAATGCATTTTTATACATATCTTTTAAAGTAAAAAATCCAAAAAAATAGATATTAGATAACTTTGTAATTAGTAAATAAAAAATATTTAAGTTATAGTTCGGTTTATGGTATACTAAAAAAAAACACCCCTTAACCATTTATGGTAGCTCGCCAAGATCAAATTGCTTTTACAACTTTCTGGCGCTGCCGCTCAGCTTCTCTCAGTTTGACAGACCGCTGAAGAAGGATTTTCCTGTCTGAAGTGCGTTTCAGGACTAGATGGGGAATCAGAACTAATGGCTCTGGACTTTCCGCTGACGTATTTCAACTGACTTTGCGGCGTGTTGAGCCAACCGCTCGACGTGCAGGGCAGAAAATTAATATTCCAATGGCAATTACGCCCCAAATTGATTGATATGCAAATCTATCCAATTACCACGATGACATATTTTTTAATGCATTAACCAATCGATTGTTAAATGACAGATGTGGGGGGTGTGAGCAAATGGAAATCAATTTAAAGAATTAAGCTGCTAGTAAAGTATTTTTATATATTTCATTATTTTAAATATAATTTTATTATCCATACATTAAAAAAAAAGATATAAAATTGTATCTTTTTAATACGAATATATAATAGTTTTACTCTGAATAAAGTTTTTACTAAGGGAAAAAACAGATGGCCTTTAGCGGCATCCAGATTTAATTGCGAGCCACAAACATAAGTTGAACAAAAGCTCCCCCGGCGGGACTTACACAATAAACCTTTTTAAATACGCGAAACAAAATAACCGAGACGGAATCCAGCGAAATCCTAATTGTCATAATCACGGGGGGAGACACTTGAGCGTCCTTTGCGGCGTCAAAAATTAAAACGTGACACAAATTACTCGGTTGGTCTGAGTCCCTGCCGCCGGGGATCCTTTGCTCCTCTCCTCGCCCAAATGCCATTAACCAGGACAGTGGTGGCAACTGGCTCTAGGGACTAGGGTTTTCGGGGAGAGAGGGAGGACTGGGCTGGGTCCTGTCGCACTGCGCCTGCCCCGAGGGGTGAGCCGGTACCAGGACCTGTCCCTATGTCCCTGTCTCAGCCAGTGTCCGTGTCAGTGGCGAAGGATGTAATTCCTCATGTGAGTACACACTGGGAAAATGGCCAACAAGATTTATTTAATGGAAAACTATATTTTCAATGTGTTAAATATTTCAAATAATTATTATTTGTTTAAAATTATATTTTCTTCTTTCTGTAAAGATTTAACTACAATATCCTCTTTAGAGACTTGTTCCTTGACATTTATTTTCGCTGAGTGGATGACTTGTACAATTTTTTCTTCGACCACACTCCTGCTGCTCCTTGGTGCCGCACCTCGGGGAGCCTTTGTTAATCATTTTCCCTCTACTCGCAGATTTCGCACGCACGCACATGGGCGTGGAGAGGAGGCTCTGCTGGGTAGGGGGCACTGGGCCATCATTTGCATATGTGTGTACCAGGAGAGGTGTGTGGGGACCCTGCAGTACCATTCATCAACATTTCATCAACGTTTCATCAATAGCCGAAGCGTTTTGTTGATGATTAAGCGATGAATTGCCATACAAATTACTGATGAATTTAACATGGGCATGTCATAGGCTGTCATCAACAGCAATTCATCAACATTTAAGCATCATTTCATCGATGAATTATTGATGAAATACTGATGAAAGGCTGATGAAATGTTGATGAAATACTGATGAATTACTGATGAAATACTGATGAAATGTTGATGAAATACTGATGAAATACTGATGAAATGTTGATGAAATACTGATGAAATGTTGATGAAATACTGATGAATCATCAACATTTCATCAGTATTTCATCAACATTTCATCAGTATTTCATCAACATTTCATCAGTATTTCATCAACATTTCATCAGTATTTCATCAACATTTCATCAACATTTCATCAGTATTTCATCAACATTTCATCAGTATTTCATCAGTATTTCATCAACATTTCATCAGTATTTCATCAACATTTCATCAACATTTCATCAATATTTGATCGATGAAATGATGATGATTCTTCGATGAATTATTGATGATTTTTTTTTTCATATATAATATTAAATTCTTGAAATTTTATTAATATTATTTATTCTTACTAATTCTAAACCAACACTAAGACACAAATAAAAACAATTAACATTAAATCCATATATTGAAAGGCCTCAGGGTCTGTTTGCTACTCGGTTTTCCACTTTTTATTGACGTAGACCAAATTTTTTGCGCAGTAACTTCTCTGGAGGCTCAGTTCTATCCACTTGGGCAGTTGCATCTACAAAAAAATAATAATTAATCAAGGGAATAATAATAATACAATTAAATAGAATTTACCCAAAAGATCCTCGTTTCAATATGTTGGCCATTACTGCGATCAGAAAAGAAAAAAATAATATAATATATAATATATAATAAATAAAATAATACACATAGGCTTTTATTTAATTAAAAACACTTCACTTTACTCACCTTTTTATATATTCCAATAAGGCCCGAAACGAATTTATTTAATAATTTATTTATTAATTAATGAAACACACGACACTTCTGCAGTGCAGAGCACTTCAACTTCGAATGCAAAGGGAATAAGAAGAAGCAAGACAAAACCGAAAACCGTTGCTCCGAAAATATGGAGTCGAACCTTCGAGAATCTATTTTAATTGCGTCTTCTACTTTGTTTCGGACTTCAAAAAACGAAGCCCATGCTAATTGTTTTTGTTTTTTTTTTGCATGCACCGACAAATCGGACTCGAAGGGAGTTCGGGTCTCCGAAGGGAGTTCGGGTTCAAGTAGCAGTCGGCAGAGCGTCGATTCTGTCGGCGTCGCAGTCGGCGCGTTGATGATTTGTTGATGAAAAAGCCTACTGATGAAATGTGGTACTGCAGGGGAGTGTGTGTGTGTGTGTGTAAGGACTGTGTGCGGAGCTATCCGTCTATCCACCTGCCCCGGGCCAGCTGAGCTGCTTTCTTTTACGATGATTGCCGGGATGTAAATTTGATTTAGGGCTTTGGGGCCCATAAAGAGTCCTCTCCCGAAGCCAACGACACTTTAAGAGCCCCAGATTCCCTCTTTCTGTGGGTCATCAAACCTATGAAAGGCCAGATGCTGATTGTGTTTAATCGTAAAAATGCAACTATCGGCAAGCATATGGCAAGAAAAAAGGTCAGACGGATAGCACACCAGTTGGTCGAAAAACTTGAAACAAAATTAAATACTTTTAGCGATTTCGACACATGCAAGTTCTGGTTTTATTTGTTTGTGCTAAAAAACGAAATCGTCAGCAAGAAGTTTTTTACACAATTTATTGCCAAAGCCAACATACATATGTCAAAAAACTAGCTGAATGAATATGCAATGGGTTTCAAAGTACATAAAAAAGTTTTCCAAAAATGCGAGCATAAAAAGCCCTCATAATATTTTCATGTATCATATATTTATATTTTTTTAACTACTCTATACAAACAAATGTAATTTAATTATAGTCTGAATTTTTGCAATTTTCTGCAATTGATTTTAATTCCTTTACGTTTATTATTAATTGTATAATTTTCTCTACTCTATTTGCTTATATACTCGAAGAATTTTACTAGCCTTTGGAAATAAAATTTTATTTTATTTAAATGCAAAACACTTAAATGATCCATAAAATGAAGTGCTACAAAATTAAGTGTGAAAAGTCTCTTTTCCTAAATAGGAGAAAATGAACTTCCAACCATATGTTTTCCCATTGTGAGCAAGTTTCACACATGCTTAGCAATTTTCCCTATTTCCCAAAGGGCCCCACACCCCCACTTGTCTCTTCTAAGCTCCGCCAACTTTTCCGCCACCTGCAAGCGGCTTTTCTTTTCGTTTTGTTCGCTTTTTTCACAAGCCATTAGCAGCTGTTCGGGAAGGAAAATCGAGCAGCCGCTAATAGAAAATACACACATGCGAGCTCCTTGCACGGAGGAAAAATATAATTGATGATATACACATGTGTCTAGTTTTCAATAAAATATGGATATAATTTATATTGTTTTTAATTCACAGTTAAAACCCAAGATTTCAGTATTTTAAAAATTGGTTTACATCACGAATAGTAAGGTTTTTATATCCTAGAATCCTAAAAACAAAATTAGCAGACCAATTATCAATTAAAATCTTTTTAATTGAAGCCTTACAACTTTTTAAAGATAAAATGCCTGATGATAGAGTTAACTTATAATATTTAGTCTAAACTATTTGATATATATCAATAGTTTATAAGTACACAAAAAAAGGATTGGTTTGCATTTTGGTAACATAATTAATAATAAACAACATTTTTTTAATTTAAAAATATTGTAAGCCTTTGGTAAGCTTACTAAAATAGACCCATATTTATTAATAAACAGCTTCCATGAGTTGATTTTATAAATTATATTAAGAAATCAACCCAGAGCTAATTAGGATAGAATATTAAAATGTATAGTCTCATTTTCTGTGTGTGCATGAGGTTTAAAAAAAAATATATATGTATATAAGGAAATGGGTGGTCGTTGGCACTCACCTGGAGCGTGGAACTCCTCCTCGCCATTTGGCCGGATGACGGAAATCTCTGTTGGCTGCTCATCAAAAGGGGGATACAGCCACTTTCAGTTTTAGTGCCGGCGAAATTTTGTGTATTTGTGTGGACTGTCTGTCTGGCGATGTTGGTTTTCGTTTTCTTTATTTTTAAAAAGAGCAAAATTCTAACAATTTCGACTTGGACGAAGCCTCCCTTGTGTTTATTGCTTTTGTGGCTGTTTTTTAGCCGTTGCCAGCGCAACTCCTGGATGGAAAAACTTGGCCAGCAGGAGCAGCCAGAGGCTACGAAAGCAACAACAACAACAACAACAACATCAAGCAGGTGTGAGATGTCAGCCGCCCTTAACCGCTCTCACGCACACACAACAGCTCACACACACGCGGAAGGAGTCGCCAAGTGTAAATAGAGTAATAAAAAAAAAAAATGTAGGGAAATGAAACAGGAAAAGCTGGCGGAAGAAAAATCGAAGGAGACCCGTCCCGAGAGAGGGCGAAATTAAAAGAGAGAGAGAGCCCGTTACAGACAGGACGACAGAGAGAGAGAGAGCGGGAGCGCGAGAGAGCGAGATCCTGTGCGAGAGCCAATAACAAACTTTCGCCTTTTTGTTTATTTCACATACAAAGCACTAACACTGACACTTTTCCAGGATGCGGCTTTTTAAATGGCCCGAACCGATAAATTTGCATTTCGCCTTGGCATTTATTTATTCCCTTTCCTGGCAGCACGATAAATTGGAATTTCGTTTATATTTTTTTCTCCAGCGTCTTTTTCCGCTATTTTTAACACACGCACTTTGCGCAACTAACTGTAAATTTACCACACTCCCGCACAAGAAAGCTGCTCGGTGGGCGGCTCAAAAGTGTATTAAAACACCTGAGGTCTCCCCTACAACGTATAGTTAATTAGATGGGGTGTATATTTGATTATTTTCTTTAGACATACAGCCAATATCCATATTTATTGTTTATATTATTTAAATATTTCTTGTGGAGAAAACGTACCAGCTTCGCGGGTGAAAATCGAGCAATAACAAAGAATGTGCTTTGCGAGTTGCTTAAATAGCTTTTGCCTACAAACATGCTACAATAATACAAGGTTGTCTCGTCGGGTTTAGTCCCTTAAACTTTAGTGCTTTTTGAAGGGAAAAGTTGTTTTTAAATAAATAAATAATAAATAAAATTATTAATTATTTTCTAACATTTTTTTTGTGCATCAAAAAATGTATTTAAGCGGCATTTTTATATTATTATTTTTATTTTTATAGAGGAATAGATACTTTTAATTTTCAAATTTTAAACAATTTGTTAAAAAAAACATTAACCCATTGTTATATTTATTTAGGGACTTGGTTTTCGACGAGACTACCTTGTAAAATTTCATTATGGATCCAACCAGTTCGCTCTTGGCGTCGAACTCTCTCAGGTTCCAAGCCTAAGGTTCGATGCCAACGCACAGTGGTTAGAGATTTATAAATTATGCAGACTAAGGTCTGACTAAGAAGTCTGCCTTTAGCGTAAATAGCTAAAAAATTGAAGAATTAAATAACTATAAACTAAAAACAAGTGATTTGATATTTTATTTTTGAAATAAAATCTAAAACACATTTAATTTTCATAAAAAAATAAATGTGGGATTTTCAGCAGTCCTACGAAATTAGTTTTTTAATTCCCTATTTTTCCAAGTTTAATATTATTAATAAGCACTCCCTCTATCTATGTTTTCTTAGTCCCTTACGAGTTTGTTTTATAATTGTAATGTTCAAGCATCTCTTTTAAAAATTTATTTAGTAGTTTGGACTCTTATGATTGGAGCCACAAATTACGTTTTAAATAAATTTCTCTTCTAGTTTCCTAACAATTTTGTATTTTTTACACTGTACAAATGCTTTTCAACTGGAATATGCTTTGTAGAGTGATTGCTTTAGCAGAGAAAGTCTGCACAGTGGCTGTATCTTCCCTGTTGCTTATGCGGGTGGCAGCCATGTTACTGTGCCAGCTGATATTACCAGAGTATAACAGTTCAACCTGTCTTTAACAGTGGCACAGTGGCGGCCTTATATTATTCTAAAGCCCCCAAAATAATAACAGTTTAAATAAGCAAACAAAAATCCTTTACTCTCCTTTTTTTTAAAAAGAAGTTACCATAAATAATGTATTCTAAAATGCGTCATAAAAAAAACAATACGAGAGAGGCATTTACAAATCTATATATTGAGATAGATATATAGTAAAAAACACCCCCAAAATATTCTTTTGTGTACTCATTAATTTATTTAATTAAAAATTGAACACTTTGCACTTGGTAGAAAAATCTTACAATTAACTTAAGGCTGCAACAGATTCATCGAGGGACCCTAAAGCTATCGGTCTCAAAGTAGTATGTAAAATCATCAGAAACTTTGGGCCGAGGCCGCGTCATGATTCCTTCGGTCCAATCCATTTAATTGGGCTTAGGAAGCAGTTCTTTGGAGTGGCCAATATGGCAGTTTGTTTACAAGTAAGGAGTATAACTACGGATCAATGAAGGATATCATGATGTAGCGAGTGCCCTTGGTCACGAGCAGTCCCTCGTGGAAGTGGGTCAGCCGTCCCGGATGCATCAGCATCCAGCCCTTTTTCGTCTCGGTTACGGAGCAGTTGTATCTTAGGAACCGGCAGCCACCACCCTCGTAGTCGATGCCTGCTCGATTCATTGCTATGTTGATGGTGTACGTGGAGGAGTCATGGTGGGGCCGCAGGGAGGGCTGCTCATCCGGTCGGTAGCGCACCATGAAGTTCATCAGTGAGCGGGGTGGCTGTGAGCAAAACGATATAAAATTATAAAACTGAGTTTAAATTTATAAGCTTGGAAACTTACATTATGGAAGTACCCAGTGAAGACCTTCTCTTGCAAAGGACGCACGAAAAGCTGGAGAAACTTGAGATAGAGCGGCTCCAGTCCCACCTGCTTCATGTGGATGTCCCGCGTGGGAACCGCCTCGTAGCCACCCTCTAGTCGTGCATCGGTGTTGCTGCCATCCGACCAGGTATTGTGCGCCTCCATGATAGCCACCAAATCGTCACAGAAGGCGTCCGTGACGATCTGGAACCAGTAGACATCCGGGCATGGCTGCGGAATCACATAGCTTTCATTCAGCTGCGCTGAGTAATTCGGATGTATGTACTTCTGGGCCCAATCATAACGGTTGGTGAACAAGGTGTGGAAGTCTGGGCGTGTCACCGAACTGTTGAAGTTGTCGGTGTTGATCAAGTGTCCAAAGTAACGCTGATTGGTTATGTACATGAAGATGCCCTGCAAAAAGTAATAATAAAATATTAATCTTAAATCCTATATATTATTTTTAAAGCCTTTAAACTTACCGCATTCCGCAGAGACTCACACATGGCCATGTCGGGATCGAATTCCTTGTGCTGGAAGTTGATGGCATCAAAGGCACTGTGCTTCACCAGATAAATGCTCGTCACATGGGGAACGTTGAAGATGCCACTGCGAATGGAATGGAATAAATCTGATAAATGAGGTGACCACAACAGGGCAGACGATGAAGTCGAGAGCGGATTGCAACCGTGTTGCGAAAATGGAAAGTGACCTCGCCTGAGCCTGAGCCCACAAATAGAATTAATTCAATCACAGCAACGAGATTGGATGGACGTGGACGTGTGGAACGTTCATCAGATGGCGAGAGAGCGCAGTTTGCAAACAACATTCCGCGTTGGCGATCGGATTTACGGCTCGACAATAATGCCTCGTGGCATATGGAAGCTCGACTGCATCGTTCTCCTGGGGATCTGCTTCTTGCTGTTCGGAGACACTATCCCTGTGGCAGCCCAAAGTGAGTTGCCCATAGCCTATAATCAGCTGAATATATAGAATATTGTATTACAGGAAGCACTGCGGGCAAGACCGAGCGACGAAACTATACGGGCAAGAAACCAGTGGTCATCCAGCATCGTTCCCAGGATGCCGTCAACTACTACGATCACGAGAATGTGAGTGACTTAAAGAGGGTTGGTAAGCCCTAATAATAAAGTTTGTGTGCCCATTTTAGGGAGCCAAGATCATAAAGTCCTCGCATTTTGAATTGGACTATACTCTGGGACGCAAAATCACATTCTTTTGCATGGCTCAGGGTGAGTAAAGACTATAAGCTCATATATTCAGTTGGCTTAAAAGAAACTTGTTTTTTTCAGGCAATCCTCGACCCACAATTACCTGGTTTAAGGACGGAGCCGAGCTCTACCAGCATCGATTCTTTCAGGTAAGCAGCGATAATAGATATATTTCACTTGATAAAATGGGATTTGTTTTCTTTGTTTTGACCAGGTTCACGAGTCTCACATAGAGACAAATATTGTTAAATCTAAAATGGAAATTGATCCAACCACACAAATGGATGCCGGTAAGTAAAAAATTACAACCTAAATAAACAACAATAAGAAAAAAAATGAGAATATCTGACTGCTAAATTTTAATGAATCTTAACAAGTTGAGCTTCCTAAATTTGTAATCATCTCGCTGGTTGTTTTACTAATTTAATGTATCTCATAATTTCTAATTTTTCAGGATTTTACGAATGTCAAGCGGATAACATCTACGCCATAGATCGACGAGGCTTTCGCACGGACTATGTTATGGTTAACTTTTAGGACAAATTTTCCCGCTTCACTGTCTACGATTTAACTCTGGGACCAATGTACATCAGAAATGTAACGCATAAAACTTTGAATAAAAAAATATATTGAAAAAGTGATTTTCTTCCGTCTCGTTGGAAATGTAACTTCTAGTTGAGCCCGACCTTTGTGCGTTTATGTGAGCGCTTGCAAAGCCGACAAATTGGCTCAATTACCCCATTCAAATGATTTTTTTGCATTTATTTTATTAAAATGTGTGGAAAGCAAACCAAGCAAACCGAGGCTTTTTGCTTCTAATGTGAGCAACCTCAAAAACAGGGTAAAAAAAATATGTCACAGTGGGCCAAGGTCTGAAATACATGTTAATCGAGAATCAAGGACTCTAATTCTTTATATTATTTACTCAAATTTGATCTCCTTTAAATTCAATATTGACAGAATTTAGCAAATTTCTTTAATTTGTTGCTTAAAATGAAGAAATATATTTGGTTATTTAAAATATTTTCAATTATAAGCAAAAATAAATAATAAATATTATCTGTAAATATTTTTGCAATTCTTTTAAATAAAAATAGAATTAAAAGCTTTTTAAATTTTAAATTTAATATTACATTCTTATAAAAACCCCATTTTGAGCTACATCAAAGCCTAATTCCACTGTGCCCTGAACAGAATCCCAGCCAGATTTCTCGAAAGGGGTGCTCTATGAGCTCCCACAGCGATCGGTGGTATCAAGCAAGCGACCAAATCAAATAATGCGATGGAATTGAGCGAAATATGAAAATGCGGCGCGATGAGAAACCCATCCCAGAACAACAACAAGCAGCGAGCTGGTGAATCTCGAGAGTACACCATCCAACGGATTAAATCCGCCGGACAATTGTGGCAAATTAGATGCGCAGAGCGCAGATCCGCAGTCCCGCCGAGTGGATCAGTCGCCGAGCAGACGAGATTCGCACAGCAACGCCACCAGAGTGTAGCAGCATTATCCATTAGCCGCAGAGTCACCATGCAGGTCAAGTGCCTGATCATCTGCCTTGGATTGGGGCTGCTCATGTTAGCCACGCCCATTTGCGAAGCACGACGTGGACGTGGCCGTGGACGCACCAAGTCCAGGGTTCAGATCGGATTGCCCATAACGGGAAAATATCGTGATCCAGAATCTGATCAGTATTACAACAACAACAATGTGAGTGGATATAAAAAGTGATAAGTGGTTCTTGAGATTTGATTAGTTTTTTTACATCAAACTGTTCCTGATCCTTAAATATTTATTTCTTTAAATTCTTGAACTAGAAAGTCAGGCTAGTGATACCCCGAGTAAAGAAGACTGTTAATTTATTATTTTATATGTTTTTAGGGCGCCAAAATCCTGCAAGCTTCGCACTTTGATCTCGAGTACGTTCTGGGCCATAAGATCGCCTTCTTGTGCGTGGCCAAGGGCAATCCCCGACCTCATATCACCTGGTACAAGGACGGGGCGGAGATCTATCAGCACCTGTACATGCACGTCCACGAATGGCGCATCGGCGACGACAAGGTCAAGTCAAAGATCGAAATTGACCCTGCCACCCAGATGGATGCCGGTCTGTACGAGTGCACGGCTGACAACATGTACTCCATTGATCGGCGCAGCTTTAAGACCGATTTCTCAATCGCCTTCGACTGATCAGAGTCTGGACCTCAGTTTGACAACCGAAAGGTTAAAGAAGTCACCCGGAAATGGAAATATAAACAAGAAACAAATCTGAAACGTCATTCCTACTATTTTATCTTGGGAATCTGTAAAGCTAGGATCAAGTTTGAAGTTTCCATTTATAAAAAGAAACAGAAGAATATGTTTTATATTCAAAACAATATGCATCTAAAGATCTTTCAATGGGTGAACTCTAACAGCTATTTAGTAATGATGTTTTTATAAAATTGTTGTATTATAAAAATAAACAAATTGAGTTGTTATAAGTTTAATGAAAAACTTGTCAACTTTGTAAGTCGAAATACCCGGAATATTTAAGACCCTTGAATTCCCGAAATTGTTTTCTACTTACATCAGATCACGTTTCACTATGTCCACGTAGTCGTGCGACCTGGCATAGTAACCTCCTTCGGACAGGGCACCCCAGAAGTTGCTCCACAGCTCGTGGTGTTTGGTGAATAGAGGAGCCGCGAATTGCCTGAAATTTGTAATTAAATCGATGTTAGTAGATGAAATCAGTTGTCTTTGACCTCGACCTTTAATAAACAAGATACAAATCGTGTTGTAATGAGGTCTTTGCCTTGACCTACTTGTTTAGCCTGAGCAGCTCACGGAGTACCTCGCCGTCGTCAATATGCGCATCTGCGTCCAGGAAGAAAATGTAATCGCTGTGTTGCAGTCGAGCCTTGTCACTGTCAGAATAAAAAAAAAAAATGATTTAATAGAATACAACATTAATAAGTTATAATTTAGGTTTATATATTTATTAGTGACTTACAGGGCCAATTGCCTGCCTTGGCGTTCATCTAGTTCATCCGTGGAGAGAGTAAACTTAGCACTGGCGTACTTTTCACCATATTTATTGACAAATTCCCGGGTGTCGTCGTCGTGCAAGGGCACACCGCTGTACATGAGCAAGTGCAGCTTTTTCTTTGGATAGTTTAAACTCTCGACGCCCTCGAGGAACTGGTCGTAGAACGGCACGGGTGTGGAGGCGATCACAGCTAGAGTTATGACCGGAAGATCGTTATCCTATAAAAAAAATATTTTTTAAAATTTACAAGCAAAGTTAAAAACAAAATAGACAAACTCACATCCAGATCTAGTCGATATTCCTGGCACACCAGGCACTGGCCATTGAAAGTCTTGGCCAGATAGTTGCCATAGGCATTTAGATCCACCTTGCTCAGACCATTGCCATGGATAATGGCCGGCGTTGTCATAAAGTCCACATTCTGCAGGACACCTTGATTGGTCTCAAGATCCACTTTCAGCTTAACATCATTTTTGGCCCCATGAAGGTTTTGGAATAGTCTGGATTGTGTGTCCAGCTTCATGCCCAGCTTGGCGCGTTTCGTTGGATCAAGGAAGGCCTTGGTAAAGTACAGCTGGTCATCGGCAGTGTCCTCAATGGGGTCTTCCAGCAGGCCATAAACCTGCGGCGCATAACCGATAAAGGCCCCAGAATTCAGGAATCTCGAACCCCTTTCCTCCACTTCGGGATAATCGTTGGCCAGACTTTTATCTGGCCAACAGAATTTCTCGGCGGAAAGGAGCAGCTTGGCTCCGGATTCCTTAAACTTCTCCACAATCTCCTCCAGCGTAGCTGTGAACACCACATCGTAGCTGTAAGATTTGAATTTACATTTTAGGTTTCATGATAATTGATATTTGAATCGCTTACCTGTCTGTGAACAATATTATCGTCTCTGGATCATTCTTAAAAGGAGTAATGGCTTTACGCAGAAGATTAAGCTTGAAGCCGCCGCCGGGATGCTGCATATCACCGCCCATCCATTCCTCTCCCAGTCCAAGGGTGGTAACCTGATTAAATCATATTTATATTATTATTATCTAGATTATGTTCATCTTAACTGGATTCTATGGATTTCAAGCTTGGCAACTGGATATACAAACTATTTAACAAGAAAATATCGTAGCAAGATTTTATGAATTTTAATTTTAAGCCGGTTGTTCGGGGTTAAGATCTTTATAAACTATAGTACAGAGATGGCTAACATCCTCGTTTTAAAAACTAGTTTAGTTTGTAAACTTTTGAAATAATCAAATTTAAGCTAGCCTGATTTCCCATCTTTATAGAGTTATTTATAGGTTCCTATCAAAGCTCTAACACACTCTTCTACTAGAAAATCGTAGTTACAAAGACCCATTGAAGAATAGAAAATCTAATAATAAATATATAAGAACTTATACAAAGTTTTTGGCTTAAATTATTTTATTATTATATATAAGTAATCCAAAACCCATAGAATGAACTAAAGATTCATTCAGCAATCGCTGCAGATCAAATGACTTGGGTCTCACAGTTCTCTGAATACGAGAATAATAAAGAAACTCAAAACAAAAAAGGGGAAGGGATCAGCTTGACTTAATCAAAAAAAAATTAAATAATATAAAAAAGCCGGCTTATCAGCATATTTTGTTGCCGTCAATTTCTTTCCTAACTGGAACATATACATATTTTGTGACATCTTCGGGACCTGATAACCGCAAATCTGCCGCAATCAGACCGAGAGAATAGAAAGTTCCAGAGCTATCAATAGACTGGGAAATCAAATAGGACTGTATTGTGTTAATAACCCCGGCAACTGCACCCGATTCAGTCTGGAAGACTACGTGACTCCAACATGTGTGCACTGTATGTTGTCGCTGCCCCACAATGTCCAGCCAATCTCCGTGCTCCACATCAGAAAATCGGACGCCAACGCCGGATGCTCGGGTAGCGGCGTACACTCACATAAACATACTATATTCCATATACCAAGCAGACATTTATTTAGACAATACAATGTTGCTAAAGTATGCCAAGCTAGCCGGCAAGTCTTGAAAGCTTTCAAAAATTCGTTCTTATACTTGATGATAGAAAACATCAAATTTAAGACATCTATGTATATAGGTTTTTATGACAACTCGACTGCTTGAATAGGCATCAAATTAGAAATTCATCAATAAAAACAATCAATTCTAATTTGCATAGAAAGAACTCGTCAAGTTTGCAAATTTCAGACATGGGCATAACTGTATTTAATAGGCTGACTTAGATTTAATGTGTCTTCCAAAAACATAAACCTGTTTCCATATTTAATGTGAAATAAAAACACAGTCCGCATTTTATACACTAAAAATTAAGAGAAATATTAATTAATTGCTTTTAAAAAGCTAAAGAAAACTGGGGAAGGAATAAAATAAAGCTGAAACCAATGGTTGTAGTACAAAATTGTTCATTTAGAATACATTTCTTCAACATGGGGAAAGCTACGAAGATGCCATATTTAGTACTTCATCTATTCCTAATGATTCTTCATAAACCGCAAAGCTTATAAAATTCTGATTTTAGATATCCAGTGTGAACGACACGAAGCGTCGATTTTTTAGGTTGTTCTAATTAATAAGAACTTATATTTAATTTAAATCTCACCTCGATGTCGTAGACGCGTGTAGATCTCAGATATCTGGCATAGCCATCGGTGGGTTCAGTGGCCACAGTAAAAACTTTGACTTTGTCTGCGGAGCATTTGAAAGAGGTGTGAATGATTGATGATTTATGTTGATGTGTATTAGTAAATTTATTAGGAAATTGATATGCTTGTTTTTAGGTTACTGTCTTGCTTTTTATACCCTTGTATAACCCCTAATTTTAGTCAGTAGCTTGAAAAGCAGTGAAGAAACCATTTCTGACCCTATATATCATATATATTCTTGATCAGCATCATCAGGCGAGTCTTTTTAGAAACGTCGACAAGAAAAAAATATTTCAAAATTTGTTCAAAATTTGATAAGGGGTAACATCGTTATAATTTTTGAAAAATTTGAAAATTTTTTAATTTAAAAGAATTCAAACTTCACAGTATGCAGATTTATTAACCTTATAAAAAATATCACAGAACAGCTTTCCGAACTGAATTCAGTGAATTTTTTGCTTAGTTATGATCGATTTACTTTTCGATCCCATAATCAAAGTGCACACTGCAAGGGTATACAATCTTCGGCTTCCCGAATTTAACTTCCTTTAAACTGACTAAATTATTTAATACTAAAATAAAAAATCTTAGACTTTAACTAGCTTGATTGTAGCATTATGAATTATTTTATTGGGCCACAGATACAAAATGTTAATTGGATATACTTAAATTGGTCAAAATAGAATCACAAAATGCTAAATATCTATTGTCTTAGCAAGCCAATATTGTATATTGAACCTTAACCGGTCATATTAACTAGGCAACGAGTTGAACAGGTTTCAAAACGATAATTATAAATATCAAGAAATAATTTGGTCGATCAAGCAATTTGTATCTGCATTATATTCGACTTTGTGCCTGCATCTGCATTTTGTATCTTGCATCTTGTATCTTGCATATTGCATCTTGTATCTGCATCTGCTCCTCTTCCGGGCAATTCCAGAGTAAACGACCCGCGCACACACATCAAAGCGGAATAAAAACACAAACAAATTTTTGGATTCCATAGGGGAAAAGGGGAAGGGGTATGTAGGATATAAACATGTGTGTAGAAACAAAATCGCAGATTTTTAGCGGTGGCCTATGTGAGTGTAGAATGCACTTCATGAATGCAAGGCATAATTTTCTATGGACGCTGATGAGCTCATTCTAACTTAAGTCGTATAAAAAATAAATACAAACCATTCCAATTCTCAGTAGCTGCAACGACGTTGGCGTCGCTGTCGGCGTCGGCACTTGCTCCTTGCGACGTCACAGCCAGCAACAACAACAATAAAAACAAAGAGCCTTGTTGTTTTACATGCATTGTGCTGGATATAAATTCCTTTTTTCCCAGGCTCAATTTCCAAGATACTCTTACAATTTCCGTTACAACTGCAGCATCTTTCGAAAATATCTCACAGAACTAAATTAATCCGTATCTGACGAATTGTTTCGCCGCGAGAAATTCAACTTCTGAAAGTCAGAAACGCGATTGAGATACTGACAGGGGCAGCGGCAGCGACGCCCGCTGAACAGCTGATTTGTTGCTAGAGAGGGGCAAAAAATGTCGCACCAACTCGCACCAAGCATTAGATACATATACTGAAATATACTAACTTGTGTTCAGTATTTTTTACATATGTATCTGGGGTATTTTTTTTTTTAATAACAGAATTATTTAAATATATATAGATATAATTCTCTTAAAAAAAAAATTAGGAACTCAAATTTATAAACATTTATAAATTGTGGTGATATAAATAATTTTCTTTGGGGAAAACTATGAAACAAAAAACAAACTGAATAATTTGAACACAATTAATATAAAAAACAAGATTTTGGAAAAAGGACCCCTCAAAAAAGTATCCTATAATGCCACCTCAAGAATCCGGCAAATGCTAAAGGCAAATCTTAGGATTGAAAACTCTCCCAAATTAAAAACACTTCATCATATTTTTGCGTACGACTATATTTTTTACTGTGTAAGTACTCTTGTTTAAAATATTTTGGTATTGTTTGTTATTACAGCAATAAAAGATGGTGTTTTCTGCTACGCTTCGCTCACACTTCCAAACACACATTCTCGATCGAGCCTTCTCCTAACCCCCAGCTACAATTCACTCGTTAATGGATATAACTAAACATATTTATGCTCTATAGATAGATTATACACGTTATACGAAAATACTACAAATACAATTGGCCAACACGCTATGCTTAGGCCTAATTGAAAATAAACACGAGTATATAATTTACTTTAGCCTGTCCTTGCTTGAAGGTTGTACTTTCGACTTAATTTTAGCGCTGAAATCAGTGGACGATAAACGGAACTAGAGCCTAACTTAAACATAAACGAATTGGGTTCAATATTTGGTTTGGTTTTCAATTGTAAGTAACAGCCATTGGAAGTGCGTGTTTTTGGGTTCTTTCATCTGTGGATTTCGATGCTGGCGATGTGCTCTCAGTGTTTCCTTACTGGGGACTACGAAACCAGTGCATGGTGATAGTGCACTCGCTTCTGGCGACGCTTGGGCCGCGGCTTCAACTGCTCAAGCCTTTCTTCTGCTCCATGGAGAGTGACTGTGTAGGAGTGCAGACAAAGGATGGGCTCCCCGACGACGGCTATTGGTTCCCGACTGAAACTGTGTGATGCTGGTAGTGGTGGTGTGAAAGTGGCGCTGGAAGTAGCTACTGCTGCTGCTGCTGCTGGGTGCTCCCGTGGAGCTTGTCAGGCGAAGGTCACCTGGTAGAAGAGCCACTCTTCCATGAAAGACGGCACAAAGGCCTTGGTGGTGGTGTACTTCACCTTGGGCCTTAGTAGATCCAATTGCTCCTCAAACAGGCGCAGCTGCACCTTGCAGGTAGAGCCATTGCCGTGGGTCAGATACTTGCCATCCGGCTTCAGCACCTTGAAGGAGTGCTCGAAAATTGTGCGGATAAAGTCCCAGGTCTCGCCCACGGGTGCATCCGTGATGGGTATATCTGTGAGATCCCCAAACACATAGTCGAACTTGCGGCCGTCGGCAATGAACTTTTTCAAATACTCCACACAGTCGCCCACAATAATCTCGTACTGGTCGGTCTTGCGTTTCTCCAACACATCGCCACAGATGACGCTGAGGTACTTGTTGCACGCCTGCATCACAATCTCATCGATCTCCAGCATTACCACATGCTTGGGATTCTCCTTCAGCAGCTCGTAGAGCAGGGCTCCGTCTCCGCCGCCCAGGATGCATATCTCCTTGCCCTCGTAGTTTTCCACGCCGCGGCACATCAAAGTCTCGGTGTAGATCAAGTCGGATTCAGCAATGTCTGTGGGAGGGAAAAATATAAAGATTAATATAAAAACTGCAAAAAACTGAAAGAAGGTTAATAAAATTCGTTGTAAAGTAGCTTTGACCTTAACACAGAGACAAATCCACCAATCGATGGGCAGCCTTGACCCCTCTCGCGAGCCTTACTTACTTTGCAGCTCATCCAGCAGCAGCATGTTGCCCAAGGTCTTAGAGTGCATGATTTGAATCTTCTGGAAGGGCGACCGAGCTTCGTAGACCACCTGGTCAATGTCGTACTCGATGATGCGCTCATCTGCGAAAGATTTAAGTCAAATTAGGGTTGGAATAACTAGAAACTAATCCCTAGTTTTACTGATTTGCGTTCAATTGTTAGGCGGCACATGCAAAGTAACAACAAAAGTAAACAATTTACAGGAAAAATAGAATATATATAAGAAATAAGAAGGACAGGCGGTAAAATTTGAATACTGAACGGCGAATGACTGAAATGATCTATCATGCTGGGTGCGCCACTAGGAGAACTCTGAGAACATCAGCTCGATGGTGCTGCATACGCTCAACGAACGACACACGATCACATTGCGTTCACATACGTTTCGGATGACATACAGCAGTAGCAGTAGTACGGGTAGTTGCTCTAGTTTCAATATGGATTGAGATTAACTCTTACCTGACGATGGGAAATACCTGGAGACATCGCCGCGCTTCAGCGTTGGCAGCTTCTGCGACTTGATGGACTTTAGCTTGATTGCCAAAATCTTTTCCAGGCTCTTAGTCTGCTATTAGTTTGTTTATTTATTGTTCGTAATGTTGTTGTTGTTGTTGTTTTTCGTGGTGTCGAAGGTACCAATTATGAGCGAGCGAAGGCGGGGCAGGTGACACATGTGCGTTGGGGGCGTACGTCAATATGGTCAATATTTGTACACATTGATTCACAGTTCGCGACAATTTTGGTGTAATTTGGTATCCAGGAGATGGTGGCAGCGGTTGTTCATGATGGTCGATGAACGGTCGAGTGTCGATTGAATAGATATGAAAATAAAAAATTTATTTCAAATAAAAATAATATCGAATAAGTGAAGGAGGGAAGCTAAAACAGCAGCAATGCCAATTTATCTTTTAAAAATAATTGTAGCTGCGAGGGGACTTGGAAATTGCAATAGCAATTGATTTTTTGTAAGGAAATACTTTTTATTATTTTTATTTTTAAAGCTGTTAAAATCTTTATCAATTTAATTAGGTATCCAAATATTTACTTTTTGTTTTTTCAAAAATACAGTGTTTATGGCTTAATGATAGTCGTGTTCTATAAACAATTTAGGAATGATACAAAATGACATATGGCTCTTTTTGTAGTGCTAAAAAGCTATAAAAAGATAAAATTGACATCACTGCTGACAAAATAGGAAGACCGCCTGGAAGATGGGACAAAACTAGCATGCAGGAACGGGCTAGAGAAGTAATCCTCAACTAGGAGCAATGCCAGGAAGCTAAAGTCATGGACGGTGGGTGTGAGAATGTGCAGAGATTAACACAAGGCAGGTCGAATTTTTCTTGTGAATTTTTGTACAGAGCCCGAGATTCGGTGACCCAGGTGGCAGGTGGGTGTCCAATTCTGGTGATGTTCATGAAGGTTTTTATTTTCGTTTGGCGGTGGCGGCAATTGGAAATACTAGTGGACAAACTGCACGGGGTGTTCTAGATTCTGCAGTGGAATTTTGAAAGAGAATTTCAGTTGTATGTTGAGTGAGTACGAGTAAGTAGATATATATAGTTTGCATATAGAACTAGCAGGAACTAAACGGTATTTGGGTTTTCATTGTGACTTTTATAGTTAGTCCGACCAACCTGAGCTAGTCATGTATATGTCGATATATCCGCCGCGCTTAATCGGGGGCAAGTACTTGGACCGATCGGAATCAAATTTCTGTCGCAGAATCAGTTCCACAGTGCGCATGGTCTGCAATGGTAATTTCCATTTTTTTATTCAAGTCCTTCCACGGCACGATGAATAAATTAAAATAATGGAAGGTGACCTTCATTCCGGTGGAACGGAAACTCTTCGAACGACCCACCCCACTCACACCAGACGACAACGACGACTACGACATAGGCAGCCCGCCTGGCCCAACAAAAACTATTTTTAGTCGAAATACTTGATACTTATGAAAAAGGAAAGTGAAAAGAACCAAAAGGGAATATATAGCGCGCCATATAAATATGCAAGTGCCGCTGGCCCAGAGTGCATGCAAGTATAGGTACATATTGCAAAATAGGCAAACAAATATGTAAACAAAATTGCAATAGAGGGCTCAACCACACGCTTGGATTGCGAAATCTCAGAATTCACACAGCAAACAGTCGTAAACAGAACACAGAACAGCGTTGCCGGCTAGATAAGGAAATTTCCGCGTTTGTAGGACAGCAGAGTTCAAGATAATAAAACCTTTGCAAATGTATGCCTTCCTTCAAATTTTTAATTTGTATTGTTTTTATAAAAATGTATTATAATTTTAATAAATATACTTTTATTAAAACTGTAGCCCAGTATACACTTAAAAACAATTTATAATTTTTTATATGCATGATTATTTAAAATAATAAATATTAAAAACAAAAATAAATTGTTTAGAAAATCTTAACCATAAGCAAAAATATAGGAACCCATTTGATGTTTTTTAAGACACCTTTGAAACGATTTCTATCCCTTATAATATAGGTATTTTATATAGTTTTTTCCTGCCTATATAATTAAATATGTTTATAGATATTCAAATTATATTTTCTATTTTTGTGGTCGCAATTGTTCATGTTTAATTTTATAGACATATGTACATAGGCAGGTTCTTCACTTTGTCGTCTTATTTGTGCAGCCAAAAAAGTGACGAAATTAAAATGTAATAACGAAATAAAAACCAACCCGACCTTAAATCATTTGGTAAATAAATAAGTTATGAGTATTCCGGGCGGACCTCAATAGTTGTTGTATAAGAACAGCACGCCTATGGGCCAATCGCCAATCAATAGATCTCTGAATCGTGCCCACGTGCGCCGCCCAAATGCGGAGGAAACGGGACTGCGGACTGGGACGGCGGCGCCAAGTTAACCTATCAAAGCCCAGCTGGAGAAGGGCGGCCATGTGTGTGTGTGTGTTGGTTGCCGAAGAGGTGTTAGATAATAGAATAAATGCAGGGGGAGACCGCGGACGGGGGCCACTTGAGGCCAAGGACGCAGGGAAGGCCTGGCCTGACCCTGACCAAGTGCCGGCTGGTTTCTGCATACAGGGGCGCATGGAAGTGGAAAGCGGGTCGGTCAAGAGCACGCGACACACACCCCCGAAGCACACCGGCATATATTAACACTCGAGCATCGGCGCGGCGTACAAGTATGTGTGAACGGGGAAAATCAATTTCGCTTTGTGCTGTGGAAAATCTTTCCCCAATCTAATCGTCCACGACATCCCGAAACTGGTGGCACACGGCTGGGTTTTATTGTGGGGGAGGGGATGGGATGTTCGATATGCACATTTCACTTGTCGTACGTACGTCGAAGGAGATGCCCTCCTTGCCGTCGGGCAGGAAGTACTCCACGTTGAGCGTCAGCAGGCCGTGCTGGAAGATCCGGCAGGTAATCACCGTGTCCTTGTTCTCGTGCAGCACCGCAAAGTAGCCGTTCTCCGGCGACTCCATCGAGTAGGCCAACTCCAGCTGCGGGAAGACGTGCTCCAGCTCGTTGCGCAGGATCTTGGCCACCTCCAGGCGCTGCTTCTCGTCGCTGGTCTTGTCCTTGTCCAGCGTAAAGTCGAACAGTATTGTGTGAGCCGCCATGGTGTTCGCGTCCGCCGTAAAACTTTTTTAAAATCCCGAACCGCACCGAAATACTAGAGATGTGAGTCTTTCGATACACCACAGATGTGTCGCTATCGGAGGGCGATAAATCAGTGAGGCAGCATTTTTAATGGTCTCTTTGCTATCGCACGAAAATCACTAAAATAACGAAACAATTTATTTTTAAATTTTATTATTTGCGGTAAGCCCAGTTGAATCAGGGCCGAAGAATAAACATAATATTTAATGATTAAATAAGATTCCATTTTTTATTTATAGTTTTTAGGAAAGTAAAAAGAGTATATTGGATTTTTTGATTTCAATAAGAAGATACCAAATGTATATTTTATAAATACATGGCACATATATTAACACATTCTTTTGGTAGCTATATTGCAATAAAAATATATTTAAAAATTGAATAAACCGTATGATGTGGCCTATATGGCTATAATCAAATGTATTAAACAACATGAACAAAATACACAGGTATTGCTCAACTTTTCCAAACAACTCTTATCGGAACAATTAATATTATTAAATTTGAATAAACAAAACAATTTAAAATTTTAATATATTTATAAGTATTTGTATTGTAGCCTTGATCCCCACAACCACTGATAACAATTTTGGGGCATTGGGTTAACAAGCGAGTTCAGAGACCTCTTCTATTTCCATTTTAATCAAGCTTTGAAGGCAAAAATTTTTAATTAATTGAAGGCCAAGGTTTAGTATCTATTTTTAAAACTCAGGAACCGTTCGATTAGGGGCTCATGTTCATAAAACTTGTTAGAATTGATTAACTCATCTATAACTCCAAAGAGCTCCCTTTCTCGAGCTATGGTTTCTGGAGTCAGCTTGGCCTTCATCTTGGTAGCGCCATCGACGAACTTGGCGTGGACCTTCTCGTCCTCGGTGGCAAACTCACTGGCTACTCCAAGTAGACCCAGCATGCTCATTCCAATCACATTAGCTTCAAGTGAGGACGGAACTAACTGGCCCTGTACATTTTCAAAGACTTCCTGCAAACCCTTGACATGGTCAAACTTTTCCTGGACAGAGCCTCGCTGACGAAGCTCCCTTCCACGGTTCACGTACGCCTGGAGGGCTGCTGATGCGGGTCCACGTTCTGCTTCCGGCACACTTTCAACGATCTGTCCCACAAAGTTAATGGTGATGGTCAGCATATTCCCGAACTGGATGCCTCGAAGAGTATCGAAATATCCGAAGAACTCGGCAATGATCCTGTTTTGCGGTTGGACCGGACTAGCACTGGCCAGGCACTGTTGTTTTTTTTAGAAGAAATTAATTAAATTATATTTATAAGTTATAATAATTATAAATTACCAAGGTAGCCAGCGAGATGAGGAGCAGGCAGCGCATCTTGAAGAAATGTTTTGAATCGAATCTATTTTGGCAGAGCGCTTCTGTGCTTTTATAGGCGTTGGTCTATCAGGGAATGGTCTTATCACCTAGTTACCAATATAATGATGCAAGGAACATAAACTTTTGCAATAAGTCTATCAATTTGACTTTTCCGACTACGTTTTTTGATGTGTCTAATAAACCGTTATTATTGATCAGTCCAGAATACAATTAAATCTCTTAATTTATTTGCAGCAGGGGTGTATTTAATATTATTTATTAATAATCATTTTTTTTAAATAATATTTAAAATGTAACGGAAAGAATTACAGGGTTGTTTCTCATTTCGTCGTAGAGATGTGCGCCATCAACCACCGATTGCGATAACAATAATAGCGTCAAAGAATCGATAGGCTTATCGAAGTGCCCCACCTCTATTAGCCCGTTTCCAAAGGCAATCGTTTCGCGGTAAACAACACGGTTCTTGAAGCTGCTCGCCACCGCTTTAAATTACATAAATCGCGTACATGAGGGCAGCATAGAGGCAACGGCGCCAGCAGGTACAGTGCGCGACGGGCGGGGAGTAACCCCAGAGGCGGAATCTGTTCGCACCTGAACCTGAACTTGAATGTCGCGTGTTGTTGCTGCTTTTATGCTAGACGTAGGCCAACAAACAACAACAAGGCTGCTGGCGGCAACAATGGTCTGCTAATTATAAATCTCTCGATCCCAGAGAATCGGCAGACGGGTGCTTGCTCAGTGCTGTCGTTGTCTTCGGTGATGTGTGGGCGCCGCAGCATGCCAATGTTGTTACGTCGTCGTCGCCACGCCACCGCCACCCTTCGTCCGAGAGCCACCCCCAAAGTGGCGGCAGCAGTAACAATACGTTCGCGGGGGTGTCACCACAGTTATTGCCAAGTGTATTGATTTTTTGAATCCTTTTTCAGCTCCTGGCTCCAGGATCCCCCAGGCGACAGCAGGTGAGCAAAGTGGAGTATACCCTTGGGCCAGCCACTCGACTAACCGTTTGCATTCATTAAAAACTTGCAGCGCGGTCACGCACGCAATCCTTGCGGCAGCAGCACCCCAATTAGCCAGATTTCTCGACTACGTCATCGCCGGGCCCGAAATAATTTGCATTGCGGCGGCAAGCCAAGAGTAGGCAGGCCGGAGAGCAAAGTCGCATTTGCATTGTTCGATGACGTCCGGCACAACTATTAATACGGGGGCCGAGAATCGCATCAACAAAAGGCACGGGCACGGGCACAGGCACAATGAATTCAGCTCGCGAGATCCGCCAGATAGCAGAAATTAACTTGACAAAGGCCAGGGCCAGCGCGTGATGTATGGTTAGCACCTTTAATTTGGGCACATTTTTAAACTGGACTGATTAGAAGCGAAGCCAGCAGCATGCAGCACAGCACGGCGGGCAGCGAGGAGCGGATAGCCAGCACCACCAGCAGCCCGCGATCCGGCCACAAGTCCGCTGGCTCCCTGTTTGGTTTGCTGAGCAAGCGGCCCAGCAAGGTGGAACCGCATCCCGTGACCCCCGAATCGCCAAGATCACAGCAAAGACCTGTGTCTGCCTGCGGCCAGTACGATGTGAGCTTTGCCAAGTGCAATGCAGAGTCGTCAACGGGAAACCACCTGAACAACAACACCAGCACAAGCAGCAGCAACCATAAGAGCCAAACCCTGCCGCTGGAGAAGTCGCACAGCGGACTGATCAGCTTCCACCGACGGAGCAAGCCGCCTGCCTCGAAGGGCAAGAATCACTCGCATCGCCACAGCACCGATGCGGGCTCCCAAAGCGATGGCGGCACCGATGTGGTAATGCGACGCAAATCGCCCAAGCATCGATCGCCGAATCACAACAGATTTAGCCACCAGTTCAGCCTGTGCTGCAAGGCGGAGAAGAAGCCACTGACGCCGCCGGTCACCGTGCGTTATAACTCGATTCCTGATAACAACAGTGTTCTGAGGCGGGATAATCTCTCCCTGAGCTGGAGCATGGTGGACAATAACTCGGTGTCGCTGCATTCCAGCGAGGGATCTTCGCAGCGGCCGCGGCCCTCGAGCGAGTGCGCCAGTGCCCCCGAGTCGCCGGTTGCCAGTAAAACGTTCTTTGCGCAGTGCAGCAGTGCGGCGGCCAATGCTTCAGTGACCAGGAGCGAGAGCCTGCAGCATAGGTCTCCGATTAGACCCATTGCCGTGTCCGCCTGCCGTTCGCGACTGCGACTGAAGCTTTATCCGCCCGGACAGGAGCTGCCGCCCTTGCATGCCGCCGAGGAGCCCGGGGATATAAAGAGAGCTACCACGCCGCAGCACATGTCCTCGCCGAATATAGCCACCCAGCCCGATGGCATCGAGCCGATGCAGGACCAGGCCGGAGTGCGTTTCATGTCCCACGAGAACATGACTCTGCAACGACAAGGATCGGGCTCGAATTTGGCTCGTCAAACCCTGATGGCGGCGCATGCCCTGAACCTCATCCCAGCGGAGAAGGCGAGGGAAAGGAGCATCCTGGATGGCAGGCTGGGATCTACTTCGCTGCTGGGTCCCAGCGAGCTGAGCCGCGTGCTGCCCCAGAAGGAGGTCACCATCTTTGTGGGCACGTGGAACATGAACGGGCACAGTCCACCCAAGTAAGTTGTAAAAAATGCAGGAATTATCATTGGATTAACATTGGATTTTGATTATCACAGACAGCTAAACGACTTTGTGCTGCCGCCAAATGTGGAGCATGTGCCCGACATAGTGGTGATGGGCACCCAGGAGTCCAGCCCGGATCGCTTTGAGTGGGAAGTCACGATACAGGAGACCCTAGGACCCTCGCACGTGCTCTTTCACTCTACGACTCTGGGCACCCTCCACCTGGCTGTGTACATGCGCAGGGATCTCATCTGGTATTGTTCAGCGCCGGAGGATGCCTCGATGTCGGTGCGCACGGGTTCCGCTTTTCGCACAAAAGGAGCGGTTGCCATATCCTTTTGCCTTTTTGGCACTTCCATGCTGTTTGTGACCTCGCATTTGACGGCGCACCAGCAAAAGGTGAAAGAGCGGGTGTCGGACGTGAAGCGGATTATCAATGCTCTGGATCTGCCACGGAATCTGCCGAATTTGCGGCACAAGAATAAGGATGTGACGCAGAACTTTGATAATGTCTTCTGGTGCGGGGATCTGAACTTCCGGCTGGGAGAGCCGCGCGAGAAGCTGCTGGAGTGGATACAGAACACAAAGTTCCCGCTGCCGTCGCACTTACCGCATGGCTACATGCATACGGATCAGTTATCCTCCGTGCTGGCCGATGGAGCCGCCTTCCGTGGTTTTATGGAGGCGAACATTACATTTCCACCCACGTACAAGTATGATCCGGGCAGCCAGAACTTTGATACCTCGTCGAAGCAGCGTGCACCGGCCTATACGGACCGCATCCTCTACAAGTATCGCCAGATGCAGGGACTAGTCATCCGGCGGCAGACCATTGTTCCGGGAGTGTCTACGCCAACGCAGCCCCACGTCCAGTGTCTGCTCTACGACTCGGTGCCGTCGATAACCACCTCGGACCACAAGCCGGTTTGGGCGCTCTTCCGAACCCTCATCAGGGCAGGGACCGATGCGTAAGCATTATTATACACTTTACTTTAATTATTTTTAAATTATTATTCATTTTCAGAATTCCCCTGGCTGCTGGCCTCTTCAGCCGCGACATTTACCTGGAGGGAATGCGCCGACGCCTGAATAACCAATACAGCGGTGCCTCGGCCGTTTGTGTGCTGCAGTAGGCAAAAGAGATGCTAAGCCCAGCTAGGTGGAGTGGTTCTTCCCCAACCCCCCAGTGGAATCTCAAAGTGCTAGTCAATGCTTGCCAACGGTTGTGCGACGCCTTTGTATTAACCCGATTAGATTGTTACCTAGCGCGCGCTGTCGGATGCCGGATTAACGCGTTACCCAATGCAATGCTGCGGTAGTTCGTAGGCGCTGCCTTTCGCCTCGAGGCCTTAGTCGTAATACGTTCCTTGTGAGATTATTGAATGCATATACTCAGCAGCAATTCTGTACCTCTACTCAAAAGCACAAGCTTAGTCCGTAGTTAAATTAAATCTGTTAGCTGAAACTAGTCAAATATTGAAGTGAAATCGAAAAGTGAATACTTTGAATCTGTAATCTAAACTAGCAGTAAATACAGCATACGAATCTAGCGAAGGAGCCTTATTACTTGTTGAATACCCTAATATTTATTGTTAGCCTTTATCTATTTATTATTTAGTTTGTACGAGAGTTATTGTTGAATTATCTATAGCAAAGTTGTTTAGTTTTTATAATTTGCTAAGCCAAGTGAAGTTTTAATTTGTTTTAAGCAAGCTTTAAGTTTTTGTTTACTCTTATTAAACGATTTAACGGCCGAGTTATCCGTTCCCCAGTATAAGTACTGAAAATTGCAAAGGGAAGCACTCGACAATAACAAAAGCACGCTGGTGGTGGGGAGCACCACCCGTGTATACCCCGAAAATGCACCAAAAACGACCGGAAAGGCCAACACCTCCCTCCCTTTCACGCGGGCACACACACGCAAATATGTTAAACTTTTGACCAATTTCAACTTGAGTTGGTTGCCATCGGACACACTCCGGGGGCAGCAATTTATTGGATGGCGATTGGATACCGCTCGATGGCCCTGCTGCAGTGGCACCGCCACTTGTGCACCATACAAGTGGCCTCGCGGTCTCCTACCTCCGCCTGTTCCACCACCTATCCCACTCTGAATCCAACTCCGACCCAGCCGAGCTGGTGGCCATTATTTGTGGTTACGGACAGTTGCGTGTGTGAGAGCTCGTAACGAGGGCTAATCGAGGAGTGTTTTATAAGCTACATGGACGTGGAATCTTTAAGGTATGTAAAGTCTACGATCTTCTTAATATAATTTAAGATTTATAGAAAACATAATATAATTCATTAAATCACTGATTTTTTATTGTCCCTTTTTTTAATTTTCCTAGATTCTCAAACAAATTGAGAAATAAAATGTTTCTTTTTTAATTGTAAATAAGAAATATTGTTGCATGCGAATACGTTGTTTGCTTGCAAAGTAGTGAAGGAGCCGTTTCCGACCCTATATATCATATATATTCTTGATCAGCATCAACAGGAGAGTCTTTCTAGTCTTGGTCGGGTACAATGTAATAACCGGCATATGAGATTGTTGTCTGATCTGGGGAAATATTAACCAATCCCACCTCGTACACTGGGTTCTGCATCCCAGCGTGTCAGCCACTTGTCCAAAATCCGTTTTCGAAAACGATTTTGAAGAAGTCGGTGATTAAATCGGGCCCTGCCAGACGGACTCTTTTGGTCATTTGTACTCGTATTGGCCCTTTCCGCGTTGAGTGCCCCCCGACGGAAACGGACCCCTTTCGGGTTCGTAGAATTTGTTTAAAAAAAAAAAGAGAAACAATTTCGAATGCAGTTTTTGCGCTGCGGTCAGCGGATGGCATTGTTTGGGCTGCTGCTGTTATTGTTTTTCCTGCCAGCCGTGCTGTAATTCATAAAGTTTTTGGTGCAATGCATACTTTCTGGTTTGGCACGGGCATTGGCGCTGAAATTAGTTTGCAAAATAAAATTGCACTTGGCGCAGTGGTGAACAGAAAAAAAACGGAAGCTCATTTCCTTTTCCGTGCGAAGATTTAACCACAATATATGAAATTATATTAGCATCGCAGAGTCCATATATAAAAACTATGCCCCTTCTGTCAGGACCTGGGTCCGTGTCTGTGCCCTGCACATTAATATCCTGTGCGCATTCGTACGTGTTAATATGACTTTATGACTTCATATGTGTCCATATTTTTGTCGTCGCCGCTTCACACTAAAAAGTTTTATTGTTAGTTACGCTGCTGCCGCCATCAAAGCAACCATTTTCATTCGCAGCGCCGGAGATGCAGAAATTATTAAAAATTTTCCCTACTCGTATCTCAGGAACTCGTTTGTACCATCACAGACACACAGACTTTTACCACTTTTTTTCATATATGTATAACCGGGAGGCGTCCTGGATGCATCGCCGTGAGCGATGATGGATGCGAGTCCTTTGGGTGTCTTGCAATGGGAAACAGTGGGTCTAGGATGGGTTATATTGCTGGAAATTCTTTTGTTTCAATAAGTATTATACACTACTCATAAAAATAAATAACAGGTTATTTAGAAATTATATATTTCTTTCTAGTTTTAGGATTGACCAGGCTAGTCTTTTAACTATGAAAAGTTAATTTCAATTGTTAAATTTTAATGCTGAAAATCTATATTTGGCCCATTATATTTTAGTCAGATCCTCGACAAAGTCCTGGCTCCACATTAACGGCAGCTCCCATACGCTGAGGGCCCCTTCGAGCATATGCTACCCTCTTGGAATATCCCCGGCATTCGGCGAAGCCACTTGAATGCTTATTGTACATTTCAAACAACTCTATTACGAATATTTTTCATATTTTCTTCGCAAGTGGGGCACGGAAAAAGTTAACATTAAAAGCGATGGCGGTGCCGAAAAGGCTGCCGGAGTGACTTTTTCGCGCGGATGGGGATGGGGGGGCCCAGTCAAAGCAACCAATTCGCATGCGGCACGTTACATTTTCGCAATAAAAAATGAGGACCGCTTTGCATGCATGCATCTATAGGAGACTGCGAATCGCACTTGCTTTTTCGGGGTGTGTGCGTGTGCGGAGGGGATGGTAAAAGTAATAAATGTACGTGCCGCACTACCAACAACTCCAGGAAAAGCGGAAAGGAAAAGCTCTCTCCTCACACACACGGGTGTAGACTGGGACATCTCGTGTCAATTTAGCAGGAAAAAATATAGAAAACTGTCAGTGAACGATTGGTAAGATACCCTTAAAATATGGTAAATGGGTGTTAAAAATATAGAACTATAAAATAATATTAACCTATACTCTTTTAAAATGTAAAGAATAATTTAAGAATCTATTTAAAAATCTATTTAAAAATCTATTTAAATTATTATAAGCATAATTATGGTAAGGTTCAAGAAATCATAAATTAATTATTATTTGCAATTATTATCTGCATGAATATAATAATAAAATAGGATGCTTACGTTTTCGCTTCGTTCGGAGTCTCCTACATATCACGATCACGATGCATGCAGATGCAAGGATACGAGTGTGAGGACTTCCAGGACTCCTGGGAGTAAATGTAATAAAAATAAACTACGACTGCCATGGAACCCAGCACCCGCCATACTTTTACCCATTCACATTTCGTATGCTGTTTTCCCCGGCATCCATCTCACAATGCTTTCTATGTATTATGTGAATTCTTTTTCCTGGCTCTTTCTTGGGGTGTCCTGCCCCCCCAGAAAAGGGACCTGGAGGAGGCGGAGTCTGCGGCGACAGGTCTCAAACGGCTTCGCACGCACCACTCTCGCGTTTGAAGTAGCTCTGGATTGTATAAAAGTAACCATAGCTACCATAATTTAATGAAAACATAATCTGCATTCAGAAAAAAAATAAGAAAATCGCAGAGCTAACGCCAAAGCCAAAGCCCAAGTCGAGTCCGCGAGTGGAGGGCCCTCGACAAAGAGCAGGATGCGGCAAGGCTACACCGATATAAAATCGCATTAAATGGCGACAGGACTGGGTGGAGGGCCCACTCTGGGATTTGTTTGGTCGCCGAGTTCCGTTTCCCGATGCCAGATTGCATTAGAGATTCCTTTAGGGGTATTGGACATCAAATAATTGTCAGTAAAGCAAACAATCAAAATGTGATTTGCCATTAAACTTGGCAATTAAAATCGCATGCATATGTGCCCATATAAACATATGTGTATATAAACATAATATGGTTCCGGGAGAAGTAACCGAATTTTAGTTCGGTCTCAGTTTTTATGACCAATTGATAAGAATTTGTAAATTGAAAATGAAACCAAAAACATAAATAAATGACTTAAATTAATGACTTGATAGTACATAGTATGTATTACATACGTGTTGACTTTTTCGAATATATACCAACCAAGGGAGGGAAATACAGAATGAGATAAGCTTAATAAATAGGTCTTATCAATCAAGAGGGAAGTCGGATGCCTCTTCAAAAGTCGTCTCTTAATTCTGCAAATCAGTTTATTAGAGACTTTCACATTCAGTGGTTCTACACATACTCCCATGACCATATAACGATGTTTAACTACGGAAACTATTTTTTTTTCTTACTGATCACTTGGATCCTATGGAGTGGATCCTTGGCCGATCATGTCTGTCTTTTCGATGCTCCCAATCCGAATGGTTGCGACAGCTTCTGCATCAATGCTCTGCGACCACAGTTAGACAGTTTGGTGGATCAGCAATCTCAGATGAAAACACAACTACAGAGGTTGGAGGCCCAATTGGAAGACCGACTGCAGGATTTAAAAAAAAATGTGCTGGAGGTACACACAAAACTAGAAGGACAACTAAAGACGATCCTGACTAAAATAGATAATCAACTGGTGAATAAGATTTTATCCCAACAAGAAAGCAAAGCAGAGCTAGTGGGGAAGAAGATACCACCGGGCTTTGAGCAGATAGGTTCAAATTATCTTCGCATCGTAGAGAGTGCTCAAAATTGGACGAATGCTGCTAAAACCTGTCAAGAAATGGGTGGTTATTTGGCCTCCTTTAACAACGTAGGAGAAATGGATGCCGTCAGACCGAAACTCCGTAGAAACAAAGTATACTGGCTGGACTCCAGTGGCTTGGATGACTTCTTAATTAAACAAAAATACTGCGAAATGTTGTGTATAGGTTGCCATACGACCACCAGTCTATGCTATCATGAATCTTATTTTATTTGCCAAGCTGATAATGAAACCTAGTGAAATTTGCTTTAAAAATTACAAATAAATTTTGATTTCGAAAAATAATATTTCGTGTTGGATTCACTATGCTTTGGAAGGCTATTGAGCTAAGTAATTAAATTTATGTATTTAAATGAAATCAGTAACCAAGCAATCGGATGTAAAAATCATGCAAATATCGAATGCAACGGGAAACTC
Source organism: Drosophila kikkawai (assembly GCF_030179895.1). Classification (NCBI taxonomy): domain Eukaryota; kingdom Metazoa; phylum Arthropoda; class Insecta; order Diptera; family Drosophilidae; genus Drosophila; species Drosophila kikkawai. The sequence goes on from NC_091730.1 coordinate 11,284,185, forward strand.
ACATTAATACTTAACCTCTTAGAGCTCCATTTCCGGCAGTTCATATATTGCTTTAACTATCCGATCCGCGAGGCCATTGGCAAGTATCTGGTTACGTTTTATTTCCTTTCTTCCATTTTATTCAATTTTCCGTTTAATTTTTCCACTGGCATTTCGGAAGATTCTATGGCAGCTCCTTGTATTTGCGCGGGTACGACCAACAACTTGAGCAGCGACTTGAGTAGCTGGCAGCAAAGTTTCCTAGACAACTCCTTCAGGTCCGCGGAAAAGAAAGTCGAGGGACTGCTGGCTAAATATGCTTTAGCCTTTGCAGAATCAGCAAGGCGCAAAGGACCAAGGACCACTTGTGAATATGCTTTGATGCGCGCGGCTGTGTGCGTGAGTGTGACTGATGTCGATGGTGCGTTTTCTTCTTTTCCTCCTTATTGTTGGAGCGGGGATTTTTTTCTGAATAGGTTGGGTCCTGCCTGGAATTATACCGAAACTCTCGCCATCCTTTTGTGCCTTGATATTTATTTATTTTGACTCGGGCTCGGCGGCAGAGCAGCTCTTCAAGTATTTCGTGAGTAGCGTAAAATACGCGCGCGAAATGTAATAAAAACATTTTTTCCGGCGGCTGCAGCCAACATCTTATTCCTTCAGTATGCTGCAGTCGATTTCTAGTGGCGCCGCGGGCTCAACTTTTAGCTTTGAGCTACTGAACTCGCAGTGGCTGCTGCCAAAGTATCTACAAGATATTTTTAATACATGCTCGCGACTCGCAGTGCGTGCGTCGGCTCACTGGCTTCACCCACTTAGAAGACAACACTCATCCGTCCTGTTGGCATCCATTTGATGTTGGCTCGCTTTTTTTTCACTTTATCGGGAGCATAATGAAAAACATTCCAGTCTTATGCAAAAATATGTGATGCATTTTCGGATTATTCCATGATTTTTTTTGGGTTTACCCAAAGCTGCAGATTTTAAATACCGAATCGAAATATTAAATTGCATGACAAGTCCTTGAAATGGTTGCATCAGCTGAAGAGAACGTGTTGAATTTCGCCTTAAATATGTATTCGAAATTTGCATATTAAGCGACTCCTGCTGGCTGCTCATTTGCATTTGGCTTTCAGTTGGCAACACCTTGGCCCGAAAGTCAATCTTCATCCGGCTGTAGCTACACATTCATTGTCTTGAACTACGCCCCTTCGGTGTCTGGCCTGTCAACTGGTTCTGATTCGGGACTCCGATCCCGGTGATACGCCTGCCAAAACCAACCGGCAAAAGGCGACGATGAGCCGGAGGATTGGCACTGGGGGACCACACACATTCTCGTAGTTCCTGTTCGATTTTCCAGCTGTCGGAGCTTTGCAATTCAAATTTCGAATGCCCGAATCGTGGGCGAGACCAGCCAGGGCGAACGACTAAAGGCAAATTCAAATGCAATTCATTTTAGGCAAGGCTACTAAATTACAATAACTTGGGAAAAGGTTGCTAAAAGACTCTTAAGATTGAATAATTTTAAGCCTAGTAATATTATTAATAAAGATAATAGAAAACGAAGGATAAATATAAATAAAGTGGCATTTGCAAGGCGTTTTGATTTATTTTACTATTCAATTTAATAAATTAACCTGAAGCTTACTATTTAAAAATCAAAGAAATCTTTAGTTTATTTCATATTAATTGTGATACAGCACCCGGTATATGCAGCAGGGGCATTTTTTTCATTAGAGAAGCAAATGTTACTTGAAGGACCGAACCGAGCCACACTTTGGGAGGCCACTTGCAGGCCTATTAGAAACTCATTAGTCGCACGACCCGGCCAAGTTTGAACTAATAATGTGGTGGCTGAGTCCGTTGGCCATCGGCAGCTCAATTGAAAGAAATTTTCAATTTAACGGCAAAGTATGCCCCGAGCCCACAGAGCGGCATGTGACGCCTAGTGGCCTGGCCCGGCCGAGTCGGCAGCCAAGTGGCCAATTACGTTTAGGAATCAGGATTAAGGATTCAGGATACAGGCCCCGGCACAGGGCACAAAACCAATCTCAATCTGTGGCATCAAGTAGACAAATATAGACTATTGTATGCCTATGCACGTAATGCATTCCCATCCTGTCTCCATTTGGCATTCAAAAACTGTGCGTCTGTGCGATTTTGACGCATATTTGCCCAGGCCCAGTACCATCTCACCCACGTCCTTGTCTCAGCCATTGATAGTCACATTCGTACACCGAGAGGAGATTTAAGTCTGGGGATAGTTTAAGGCAAGTTTCTCCATTTATGTTTCATACTCTCAGGCATTTTGTTAGTAGATTTGAAATATTTTAATCCTTAAGAGAGAGCTATAAACAAAATAGCAACAAACTTTCTTGCTACATTTTTTTAAAAGTATTTTCTCCCTGTGCACATTTGTATCCGTGCAAGGCAGCAGCAGGCTGAAATGCACAATTGCTTCATTTCGCAAAAGGATTTTATTAAACCCGAACCCGACTGAAGTTGAAACCGAAGCAAAGTGTTGGTCGATAAAGGCAAGTGCCAGGCTGTTCGGTGCGGGGAAGTGAGTGTCCTGACAGCCTTTGCCAGCATCCCAGGCAATCGAAGTCGATTTGTGTGTGCGTGTGTCTGCGCCAGTTTGCGTAGTTATGGTAAATATTCATATTTGTAGCGTGTGCGCAATGTGTCGAAATTAGCATTTATGAATTTTGTGCCAAATGTCGAACTCAAACACTTACGTGGCACGTACACCCGCACGCATATAGCAGTCCCGGGCAGCAACTACATTGAGTGACTCTCGTCCCTCTCATTTAGTCCCCGCCGCACCCGTCGTCGTCCTTTTTGGCTTCTGTGTGTATTATGCGAGAGATTCCTGGTTATGGCTTTGTGGCTTTCTGGGCCAGCGGCTCTCATTCAGTCATTGGCCGTCCGTCCATTTGCATTTAGATTGCGGGGCCCAGAAAAGCCGAAGCTTTGATCCCCAACCCCTCTTAACCCACCAACCCAATGATGCCAAACAACTGCCACAAGTGACTTCTTTGAACTGTTTGGCCAGGAGAAGGCCACCGAGTGACATCTGCTGCTCGACAATTTGTGTGCGGCCCTCTGCGGCTAGTAGTTCGTGTTCATGGGCACCGATTTACATAATTATAAGTGAAAAGTTTGCTGCAAAGAATCTCCGTTTCCCATGGCTTCACATGCAATATTAAGAAATAGTTTCGCCGACTACTAGCCCTTCCGGTTAAACACCCGGTAAGCATTTTTAAATAATTATGTTGCATAAGGTAAAGTTTTTCTATGAAAAAATATGTTAAATATAACATAAAAGTACCTCAAGAAGGGTTTGTTATTACATTTAGTATAAATCAAAATTCTTTAATTTTGTAAATCGTTTCAAGTTCATTTAAATTATTCATTTATATTTCATTCCCTTGACAATTTATATAATATATTCCCACGCATTTTGCCAGTATTGTTTTTAATATTTTTCACCCAAAATCCAATTCATTTTGTGGCCACTTTAGCCTTTGTCAACACATGCGCCCTAAGAAAATAAAAGCAAATGCACATTTATTTTTGTGAATTGTATATGGTTTACTGTGTGCGATTTGTCCCTCTTTGTGGAAATGGTATTATGATGCTCCTTTATGTGGGCCTTAAATTGATTTTTGATTTTTATTGTTTACATAAAGTGCTGCTGGCAAATATTACGAGCTGGAAATCCATAAGTACCATATGAAAAATCAACTTTTGTCAATGATTTTTTGAACTGATTCAATTTTAAAAGCCTGTCCTCGGGTGATTTTCCCATAATAGTCATTGTGAGATTTTCAGGACATTGTTAGGGGTCTTTAAATTGGTGTTTGATTTGGGAGAAAGCTGAAGTTAAGCGGAAAAGTAAAACGTTTTATTTTAATTATTAGAATTGAGGGATTATTTCCTAAAGAAATTGCCTTTGAATTGGTTTATATATTAAAGTATTTTAAATTGAATTTGTTAAAATTAAAATGTTTAATTATGTAGCTTTGTTTCTTTATAGAAAATAAGTTTAAACGTAGACCCGTGAAAGAGCATTTCAATTCCTCTACCTACCATCTCTGTCACGGTAATTAATTATGCAATTTTCACTTGAAAAAACGGAAATCATTCAGCAAGGAGCAAGTGGTTCTGGGGTTAGCGAGGACCTTGCAGGACTTACGACTGGGACGACTTTACGTCCATTCGTTAGGCCAATTCTCTTTTTTATTTCCTGCACTTGTTTGGCCTTGTCCGCTTTTGATTAATGATGCGGACACAGGCTCTGGAACTGGATCTCTTTTTTACGTGCCCCGTTAATGCGTGTATCTGAAAACGACTTACATGCGTCCTGCAGAATTACTTGGTCGTGGCGGGGTGGGTAAGGGATTCCGCGGCGGTGGTGGCTCTATGTCGGAAAAACTATGTGGTGGTTGAGACCCCGGTTCTTTGTTTGCCTACTTTGCCGCTTTGCCGAAGAACCCCTGCCACTGGGCTATCCTTGGCCGTATCGGTGTCGCGATTGGGGTTTAATCTGGTTAGCGGTCCTGATGACGATGACGACAGCCGGGGGAATTCGGCCGGAGAACCGGAGACGGTGACGTTTAAGCACAATTGCTGTGGCTAATGTGACACATATTGTGACAAATTGCATGAACTTGTTCCGAGCTTCGGAGGGGTGTTTGCTCCCTGGCGGGGTTGGTCGCGCCGGAAGTTGTGTAAACACGTGTTGCAGTTCCTGCAAAATCAATTAGCCACCGATAGCCCAAGTGTTTTCTATTGAAGACTTGGGCAAAATGATGATTTAAAATATTTATAAAAATGTTTGGTTCATTATGCTTGTAAAGGAAATGTAAGCTGATCATTTTTGACCAATAGGTTTGTTAATATATTTACTAGAAACTACAAATTGGATTTTCTGATGACGCTGTATAATTATTGGCTGACTTTTAACGTTCTTAAGTAAAACATTTGATTCTGAGCTCTTCTAAACCTACTATTTAGAAGATAACTTTCATATTCTGATTAAGACCACTTACTTCTTCGTTTCTTTTCATATATTAAACTAGGAACTGAGAAAACCATTCTAAATCGTTTTAAAATAAATTTTTTATAGGGAAGAGTACAACGATTTTAAGACCATTTGCAAAAGAAAATTTTGATGTAGCTCTTCCTCGTTAAACCATTAAGAGTATAGAAGAAGGCTAAAATCAAGACTGCCGTATAAAGTCCAGGGAATGAGCTGCATTCGCGACACTTTTATGTTGACGCTGTCAAAGGGGCCGTAATCGTGGGGAGGTCACGGGAGGATACAAATACGGATCCGGATCCGAACACGGCCCTTTGAACTATGCCTGACGAATTGGTATTTTACGCCCATTCCAGTTCCAGTGCCTGTGCTAGTGGCAGCATCAGTGCCGCCCTCCAGGGTTGCGACTGCTGTGGCAAATGCTTTGTGCCTGTCAACCGAGCGGAACTAATTTCAGGACTGCACCTGCAGAGCCCAGCCTTTGTCCTTGCCAAATGGTGGATGTTGTTGCGCAAGTGCCGCCGAACATGAATGATTATTGCCCTACTTGGGGCGGGGTCTTTAAGTTCGATTGCTAGCACATTAACATTCTTTTATTTTACAAGGTCTAATTTTGATTTGGGCTTAAAATTCGAAATCGGCCAGACTAGTGATCCGTGGAGTCCTTGACGCCGCACTCGCCGTACGCCTGCAGCTCCTCCGGCCGGAAGTAAGAGCTCTGCATGCTATATAGACGATCGATCGGATTGATCATCGGCGTCTGGGCAAAGGGTCCCATCAGCTGCTGGAAGGTGGCGTAGCTCAGTCCCAGAATTGTGTTCAGGATGGGCTCGCTGTTCTTGTTGCAGTTCTCTGTGGATTCGGAGTCTGGTTAGTTTGGTCCGCTGACCTTTTCGGAATACCTACCCTTGTTGGTCTCCATGCAGTTGAAGGGCACTTGCTCCTGCTCGTCCTTGATGGTGCAGCGCATCCTGTTCAGTCCATCGGAGGCCGCGGAGTATGGCGACTCCAGCTGCGACTCGCTGTCGCTGTGTGCTTCGTCCTTGATCTTGGTGGCCAGGCTGCTGTCCAGGGACTCTTGCGAATCCTGCGAGTCGCTGGCCCCCTTGCTGGGCGGCTCCTGCTTGGCCTTCTTCTGTATCTTCTTGACCTTTGCCCGCTGGTTCTGAAACCACACCTGAAGGTGAAACAGAATCAAAAGTAATATATTATTATATTCTTTTTTGTGATGCTTAATTTAAATATTTACCTGCACGATTCTTAGGCTTAAACCAGTCTCCTTGGCCAGATTCTCTCTCACTTTGCGACAGGGCTTGGGCGACACCTCAAAGGAGGCCTTGAAGGCTCGCCTTTGTTGTGTGTTCAGTATGGTCCTGGGTCTCTTGGGTCCGCGTCTTCCGTCCAGTTTGGGCGGAAAGAGCTCATCTCCGTAGAAGTCTATTCAATGGGATTGGTTACTTAGTCGGTTTAAATTTTGAGGTATTTCCTAGCTCACCATATCCCTGCAGCATCTCCACCTCCTTCTCGTAGTCGAAGCGGCAGAAGAGCTGTCCCTGCTTGACCACATACTGCTCCCCCTTCTTCAACAGGGCTCCACAGACCACGCAGGCAAAGCACTTCAGGTGGAAGACGTTCTCGTGGCACCTCATCACGAGCTCATCGGCGGCGATTTTATGGCCACAGCCAAGGCAACGATTGCGGATGTAAAGTCTGCGGTAAAATCTTTTATTTTAAACCCATTTCTTTCTATGTTTTCTGCTGTGGACCTCTCAGAGGTCACTTGACAGTCATGCGGGCAACTCACCTCTCGTAGTCGAGGCGGCAGTAGAGCTTGCCCTCCCTCGCATAGCAGGAGTGGACCAGGTGCAGCGAGCAGGCGGTGCACTTGAGGCAGCCCTCGTGGAAGGAGTTCTCCACCACGCGCATGATGTAGCGATCACAAATTGGCTGGCAGCAGTGGGCACACTGACTCGTTGGCATCGAATTGGGATGGGAATGGGGATGGGGAGGACCAAGGCCCAAACCGATAAGCTCCATGCCCAGTCCCTGTCCTGGAGCCGAGACCGCACCCGAACCCATTCCCGGAGGCGCTTGCGGTGTGTTGGATGCCGACGGAGGTGCTGCTGGCGTCGCAAAGCTATCCATCCCATTGAGGCTGCACTCGCCCAAGGTGATGCGGTTGCAGAGAGGGGGTCCGGGTCCGGGTCCGGCTCCTGGGCCCGGCATCTGTCCCATTCCCTGCTGCGGCTGATGTTGCTTGTTTATGGCATTGTTGTTGCTGCTGCTGCTGTTGCTGTTGTGGTTGCTGCAACTTCCGTTGACATTTCTGCTGACTGACGCCATTTTGTCATTGTGTCCGGCCTTGGCACTGCCTGTAGTCCTTCCTGTGGCAGCTGCTCCTGCTCCTCCGTCTGCTGCCGATGTTACTGGTGTTGTTAACATGCGTTCATTTCCGTTCAACAGCAGTTGATTGAGGCCCCCGGCCTGCGGCTGTCCTGTGCCAGTACCTCCTCCTGCCCCTGCTCCGATTCCTACTCCCATTCCGGCTCCCAGTTGCTGCTGCTGCTGTTGACATTTTATGTCCATTGGAACTATTTTGGTTTTGCGGTCGTGTCGTGCGTCCAGAGCCCCCGAGAACATGCAAATGAGAAACATTTCAGATATTTTTATTTTCACTCTCCGGCATGCACATTGCGGCCGGAGCGGAGCGGCATTTTTGCCTCAAATTTACAACTATAGGTCCGGAAAAAGGGATTTGTATTTGCGGTCCACGGTGACCCCAGCGATATAAACCGAAGCCGGGCCAATGTCCAGCTGCTGACTGGCTGACTGGTCTGTTTCGAGTTGTAGTAAATTTGTGGTTTTGCAATTATTGAAATGACTGTCCCGCTAGCACACAGACCGAGTGTGAGTGTGTGTGTGCTGCATTGCACTCGAAATTCCCCGAAATGCCATGCAAAATGGCGGAATGGTGAGTAAAAAAGCCACACAGCCAACGCTGCGTATGCGTGATGTGCGAATGTGCGTATGTGCGATTGTTCGTATTGGTGTTGCTGGCAAAAAATTACTGTACATTTGCGGTGCTGACTGGTTGGCTTTTTGTGCCTTGTTGTCTCAATTTATGGCAAATTGCTGAAATTTCACCGTAATTTGTTTCCCCGGCTTTTGTTCGGTTTTTCACATGTTTCCGTTTCGGAGTGTGTGTGTGTGTTTGTCATTCCGCATCCGAGTGATTTAAATGTGTGCGTAATTTCATTAAATTTTTCGGAAAACATTATAACTGGCATGCCAATTTATGCCAGAAATATGCCTAGAATGTTGAAGTGTTTCATCGTCATTGCTGCAGCTTAACAACACTCTGCTACATCTCTTACTCTGATTGATGCAAACCGATTTATGCAGTTATGATTTTATTTATTCTGGTTTTCTATGTGGTAAACAAATGTGGAAAAAAGTGAATTGCATTTATGAGTGAATTCAATTCGAGTTAATTTAATTGCCGTTTCACTGAACAGGATAAACTAATGTGTTAAGAAGAAAAAATATAGCCTGGAAAAGGTTAAGTTTAAAGGTATTCCTTTGTTTGTTAATAGGTTTAATTAATTAATTAATTAACAAGATTTAGGCTGAGAGAAGCACATGATTTTTATTTATTATTTTACTTTCTTTCTAATATTTAACTTGAATATATAATTGATTAGGTGGACTTTTGAGGACATTTATAAGATAATATTGTAGTAGTACAAAACATTGGTTAATTTTACTAAATAGTTTAATAAAAAATGTTTTTTTCTAGATAATAAATCCTATATATATATATTGGTTTTTGTTTTTATATAAGCATTTCGATTTACTCTTAAACTGAGATATATCTTTCTCTGTTATATGTGGTGACTTTGGAACAAAAAGGAATAAGTTAAAAGGTTTTTTTTATCCTAAATCCTATATTGATTGTTAATATCGAAGCATCTGAAAATTAAATATAACATTTTTTCTACAATCAAACTAAGATAAATCTCTCTCTATTATCTTAACAGATGGGGTGACTTTGGATCAAAAAGGAATACTTGTCAATATGTTGTCTGTAGTAACTACGACCTCCTGCAGGCTGTCACCCACTCTCCAGGTTCTGCTCCTGCTTTTGCTCGTGCTCCTGCTCTTGCTTCTGTTCCTGTTCCTTCTCCTGCCCCTGCTCCTATTCCTACACTATAATCCTTGTACCCCGACTAACCTTAACTTCTGATACTCAGAAGCTATTCACTAAGAAGTGGCGCCGAATAATCCGCTCAGCGGCCACACCTGTTACATTTTTTGTGCTCCGTCATTCGCCGCCATTTGAGTGTTTCCGACATATTTGCCGGACATGCCTCGGAGAAGGATTCAAGGATTTGCGAGGCGGACAAGTGCAAAGCCGACATTGATAGTCAGGCCACTGCCACTTGCCCCCCGCCCTAATTAGATTCTAATGTGCAGCGGATCCGAGGGGCGGGTTAAGGGTGGCCCTGCTTATAACTAGATTATGAACGAATTTCATTGAACCGGGGCAGACAGCATTTAAATGAATCAACAGGGAGGATTTCCACCCTTGCAGAAAATATGCTTGAGCTATACTAAATGGAAGGGGATGAGGCACTACGGGCTCACGACGTTGGTTTCAGCGGCTGGCGGCATATGTTGGCAGTCGGCGGAAACCCTTGCCAGGATGCCCGGCTGCCGCTCTGCCAGGATACTGTGTGCTGCCGCCGTTCCGAGTCGCACAATCCGCTGTCAGTTGGCAGCAGCTCTCCGCGGCAGCAACTGACAGCGTTTTATTTAATCGGATTTGGGCGCACAATGAAGTTATGGTGCCGTTTTGTTGTGCCAGCAATCGCAGCGTAAATGCTTTGTTTTGGCCTAATCTCTGACAGAAGTCAAAATTTGCTTTGCACTGGAAAATATGTTGAAATTTTCACTGGCCCTCAGCCAGTTGAACTGGAGTGTTTCCGGCTAGGATTGAAGGCGTGCGTGCCAATGATTCTATGCATATTTGGCACCAATGGTGTTTGGCTTTAAATCTGCAGCAGTAGATTGCAATCGAAGTGATTATATTGGAGCTTTCAACATTCTTTACTTGTTACAAAATTAGTCGTAATTATTCTGTGCGCTTGTTTAATATCTGTGTTTGAAAGTAAAAATATATGAAAGATTCCTTTAACACTTGGATTGTTTTCGTACCTAAGAAGAAATTCATGCCAGTTTTTAATTGGGAATAGTTAATGGAATTTAAATATTTCATTAGCAAGCATAACTGAAAAATAGTTTAATAAACTCGAAATTGTCATCTTAACAATTCTAAAATGATTTAAAATGTTTTCTTGGGGTGTTTGGTTAATGTATACTTCATTTTTCATAAATAATTGGCTCTATAAATTTGAAGTTTATATTCCTTAATATAAAAATAAACCAACTTCATCCCAAAGACATTTTTCCTATCAAGTATAATTTTATTTTGTTTACGTAAAAATCTTAAACATTTATTGATCCTTGCAATGTAAACATATTACATAAAAGAATCCTGAAGAAGTGTATGTAATTGTATAATATCCAGTAGGGATCTTAAAGTTAATACAATTTCACTTAAAATAATAAATTAACCATTAAGGTGGAAGTATTCCAAAGTTTTTAAATATTTTCTTAATAAAAAAAAATGCCGTCGGCTTTTTTACTTTGAAAAAGGGCGTGGAAAAGCCGACGGCATCTGCGTGTTCTCTGGGAAATCAAAAACGCCGAGTCCCTTGATACTTACACATTCCAATCTGCATGGGATGTTGCTCGTCGATCATTTTGAAATCGTTTTGGTTTCAAATAGGCAATATATTTATATATATATAAATTCACGTTCACAGACTTTTACATAATTTTCGCGAGCGTTTTGCACGGGTTTTTTCCTTAGGTGTCTCGGCGAATACCTTGGCCACAACTGTTTGGCGAGACCCACATTGCGGACTCGGACGCTGGGCTGGCCGTGATTGCAGTTGGGATCTGATCTGTGTTGTGGCGGCCAGTATCGGACTCTTTTGACCTGGCCCTGTTACGAAACGCGATGCTTGAATGATTACGGACCTCTGATGTTAATGAAATTTGTTAAAAATCATTTGCTCTTCTTGGGCAAATGCACAGGCATCTGCTGCTGGCTGCTGGCGAGGAAATTCTCTCCATTTTGGAGGAGAAATGGAAATGGCCATCGGATGTGTGTGCGTGTGCGCCATTTTAGCCATTTGGGGAGCGTTTCCCGTGTGCTCCGCTCCATCCCTTGGCAAAGGCTGAGAGCCATTGCCATTTGCCTTCCCCAGCTTTTGAGATTGGCGCATGCGTTGCGCCGGAGGTCTTCTTCGTGTCCTGCGAGTCGGCGGCGAGTCCTGTGGGAGCTTCCGAGTTGTTTTACCTTTGTTTTTTTTTTTTGCAGTTCTGACTTTTGTCTTTGTCTTTGCTCGTGGGGCTCGTTCGGGCGCCTTTATTTGTTTTGTTGTACTCTACGTATTTTGTATTGACAAAAGGATGTTTGGCTCGGCGATTCCTTGCTTGCTTTGTCGCCTCAGCAACAACATCCCCCAAAAGGGACTCGCTGGCCGCCCTATCATCTCTATGGCTGGAATTTTGTTTTCCTTTTTTTTCCTTCTTTGTTTTTCCCCCGTTGGCCGTGTGCTGGCTACGATTTTATTCGCTTGTACATTTTAAATTTATTGATTTTCGATGCCATAGAGTGGTCTAAAATTAAAGGCTACCCGGCAGTGTCTGGCTTTAATTAAGGAGTGGGCTAGAAGTGTCCTGTTAATGACGCCGACCCTTTAAACTTGGCCCTGGCAAATTTCTTGTCTATTAAGCGAGCGCGCCAAACTTTAATGTCTAAGCACTTGCCGGCTGACTGCATGTCTAGCTGCGAGATGCCAGATGAGGACTTGTCTGGTCGAAACTCCGGCCTTCTGGCTTTGGCTCCTGGGCTGGCGCTGGCTGGCCCTGGGATCGGCTGTTTTCCGACGAAAATTCCCGGAAAGTTTCGTAAACGCGAACGTGTTACTCACAATTAGTGTGCGGGCGGACCATTTAACTGCCAGCCACCTTTCGGCTTCCCTTGCCCATCCCAAGATCCCTGGTCTTCCTCTCCCTGATGATGATGATAATAATTATGTGCGGTAATCTTTGCGATTCATAATCGGCTACAGGAAACACGGGGATGTGCAGGGAATTTAAAGTACAATAAAGACACATTAAATACTTGATCCTTTTGGTTAACAAAACTGTGCGCTTTGGGATTAAATAACCTTGTGGATTTTTGGATGGTTTATAAATAGATTGCTAATAAATTAATAAAGGTGTGGATTAAGTTAATTTGGGTGTATAAGGTACCTTTTTGGAATGTTTGTAATGAAGAATTAATATAATTTTTGTGGAAAGGCATCTTGAAGATCCTGTTAGAAGTAAGAAAGCTACAGTTAAGATTTCCCGAAGAAGAAACTTTTATAAAAATAAACACAAAGATATTTATACTTTATGCTATTTTATATGCTGACTGCTGGGATTGATGGCTAGACATTTGTTTAAATCTTCGCTGTGTTTTTGGGGCCACCCAGGGATTTTGTAAATTCCAAAATAGAGCAAGTCCTGACCTGACACATCCACCTCCTCCGCAGCCGCGACGAAACTTTTGGCACTTTGTCTGCGAGCAGCCTAGACATGGCAACTCAAGGGCGGCTTGCGTCTTCCTCGAGCACCAACTCCCAGTCCTCGATCCCTATCGAAGGAACCCACTTGCCTCCCCCCCCCCATTCCGTTCCCTATGTCATCGTCTGTCAGGGGCGCTGGGTTCGCATACCGCTCGACACTTGCACTTGGCTGCTGCTAAAGACTAAGATTAATTTGGGTCACTGTGTTGCCGCCGCCACCCCGATATCGGGCTGCTTCATTGCTAGTTGGGGCTCGGGGGCTTGGAAATTGGAGTGCAGCAACTATACATACGTATGGGAATTATGCGCGTGCCTTTTGTTTGAATGAATATGCAGGATGCATAGGGTAGCGGCGGAGGAGAAGGAGGAGGAGATGCATGTGCGAACGGCGGCGGGACTTTGGCAGAGTGCGGCGGAGACTGAAATTGTTCGGGGTTAATTAAACACGACATGTGTGGCATTGCATGCATTCGTGCCGGGGGCACGAGAGGAGCTCTCCGTTGGTGTGGGGCCCTGGTGACCCGCAAGTGTGAACCTCGAACTGCGAACCGTGAATAGGGGGCCGAACGCGCTAATCAATGCGCCATAATAGACAAATTGCCCGCCGCCCTCGATACGAGTTCATTACGTTTGAATTGCCAGCGCGTCGATGCGTTTATGAAGTTACGCTTTTCCGACAAATGCAATGCCACACAAAGGCGGAAAACTGATTTACGAGCTGATAACTGAATGCCAGTTTTTGGTTCTAATTCTGATGCTAGACAAAGGGCCGTAAGTGGATTCTTTATGTATTTTTGTATAGTTTTGGCTTTAAATTAGGAACTCTATAAACTGAAATTATAATTTACTACATTTTAACTACTATCTAATAGAGATAATTATGATATTTTTAGTATTGTTTAATATTATAAAAGACTGAACCACAAGAAGAACATTAATTACCTGGTATCTCCCACTTCATCTTTATTTCTTGTTTTAAAATATTTATCCATTTTTTTTTTTATAGATGCAATTGGAAGTTATAATTTATTTAACCACCTCGCAACAGGAAGATTACAATCAATTGATACGAACAAATTGCGAATGCATACCGTAAATACATTCCGTGTACCACTAACGACGTGATAAATGTATGCGCCTCGGCTTTTCCGCTTTTCCAAAAAAGGAGGAAGGGAAAGTATATGGAGAGCTGCATTTGTATGCAGGAAAAGCCGCCCCATAAATGTCCTCACATGCGGACATAACCCGCGAGGAACTGAGTCTCCCGCTGCTCTGACCTGTTGAGCCAATCGGACTGACGGGGATAAAAAATAATACACAAATATGTATTTATTTATATGTGGCCCAAGGAGGCCCAGGCGGCGGCCCTTGGCAAACGCAGAATGAATAAAATATTTGGCATTACAAATTGTTGCGATTTTTCGTTGTCCGTTGGCCCCGAAGGGATGTAAGTGTGGATGCGATTGCGGATGCTGTGTGCCCAGTGGGTGGTGGTGTGGCAACAAAGTAACGCTGAAATATGCGTTGACCAGGACCAGGGATCCAGCGCCGCCAGCCTCCTGGCGACAGGCCTAAAAAATAAATAAAACAATTTACCTCAAGGCGTAATAAAAGTTCATGGCTGACAGTACAACGCCGCGTGGAAAAGAGGGGAGATCAGAAAGGGTGTTTGTCCCCACAACAGTGTGCGAAAAAAGTACACAACAGAGTGACACTATAATCTTTGAGCCTATTTTTATATACCCAAGGGTTCAGTTAATCTCAGTCAACTGTTGCCAGTGTTTAGCTTAAGGAATTGTGCAAAATAGAGATAGCATTTTGCTTGAAGTTAAGCCATAAATAATACATACCTTAAGATATATTTAGTTTAATTTTTATTTAATTAAGTTTCCACAATACTCTCCAGAAAATAAACATTAAACTGCTCTTAATTTCTTAAAGTGCACTTGGTCACAAAATAAATTCCAAGCCCGGACAAGTCAATATTTGACGGCCATTTTTGGCTGTGTTTCCAATAACCATTACGGGAACTGATAGCAGATAGCAGATACTAGCTCGGAATGGCGAGCATTTCCCTCACAGTTGGGCACAGCGGGTTAAAACAAATAGTTGGCTGCACTACAAATACAGGACTTCCTCCGAGCAACGCCTCTATGATATCGCACCGTATTGGGAACAGGGAACACGGACTCCAGTCGAAATGGGATCCCGCTGGCTCTCAGCGGGCGGCTTACACGGATCTGAGTTGGCATCTATTTCACAATACTTTAAAGCCTGTCGCCTTATTCGCAGCTCAGAGGCCCCCCTCATTCCGGCTAAGCCGTCTTTGTGTCCGGGGTAGCCTGGCATCTCCAGCTTCCACCATCTCGCAGAAATTCCAAATCCGCTCTTAAGGGATTTGTGCATCATCGTTTTGTGCGCTGCGCTGCGCTCATCATCGTCAGGATAGTCGGGAAGGCAGGAGCAAGCTTTTGACATCAGAATAAGGCGTCAGCATTGTGCTCCTTTTATGCGGCTCACTCTTTTCATATTACACGGCATTTGGCTATGACGGACATTCAAATCTTTTCAGCTGAAAACTGTTTGCTGATTGCGCCTTTTCCATTGTGATGTCCAGGGAGTGATTCCGGGGAATGTGGGCTCTTAAAGGGGATTTATTGTTAGAATCTGCTTAATACTAGGCATTTTAGCTCAGAGAAAATGAGAGAAATTGGTAGGAAAAATGCCAAGGTATTTAATAGTTTAGAAAGCGAAATAGGAAAGCTGAAATTTTAATAATTAAATTGTAATATATGTTATGGGGCAACCTTATTGTTTTTATACTATCAGGAAAGAATCTTTCGAATAGAATATCTCTTAGATCCTGCTAATACGTTTAGTTTATATGTTGCTTGAGTTTTCTGTGAATGTTTAGCCATGATCTATAAAGTATTTAAATGGTCAACCTGAGCTCTGACTTATATCCAAGGACGCACTTGATCCGAAAAGAAACTTTAAAGAGGCTGCGCCTGGCTGGCTACTGTTTGCAAATGGATCAAGGATATTTACCATGAGGCACGGGCTAGATATTCCTGAGAAATGTAAACAGCGCAAAATGCAAACAGTTCAAATCAAATAGCACACAAACAGCAGAGAGAGTGAGGGCAGGGAAAAAAGCAATGCACATCCATATCCACATCCATTCAACTTCTGTACATGCGAGCGAACATTTCTGCAAACAAGCTCCGGGCCGGAGGCGGAGGGTGGAAAATGAGCAAACGACTAACCTAAGGACAACAAAATAAACATTTTGAACTCGACTGAAGCGCCAGCCAGCCCCAAGGACACTTGGAGCCCTGCACCCCCTGCCTCAGACCAGAACGGTCATTGGGTGGCGGACTTGGCAGGGGAGCTGCTCTCGGGGGCTGAAACGATTCCCAACGAATCCCCCCAAAGGCTAAGCGCAAATATTACAAGCATTATATGAATGTCTATGCTTATGCAAGTGGCGGTGTGTGTGTGTCCATGTATTTAGACGCCAGCAACATGCTGAGCCAACAGCAGCAGCAGCGGGAATGGCCCCCGAAAGGAGGGGGCAAAATCCGGCCAGGCACAAAATCCGAGTCAGCACTTTCGGAGCAGCCACCGAGCCACGCTGGTGCAGCCATAGCTCGTGCTCTCCTCCGCAGCTCCATCTTTGAGGCTCAGCAAGTCATCAGCACACATAAAGCTGGCAAGATTATGTGGCCCACGGCGGCGGCAGCCGCACCCATTCCAGGCACTCGCAGAAAATAGTACAAGAATGAGGTAAGTTTTAAATGTTTTTTAAAATTTTAAATAAAACTTTGATTAGTTTGGAAATATTTAACAATTGTCGTATTATTATTCACAATTTTAAAATACTTTTCAAGTCTATTTAAATACATCTTAAATGCCAAGAAGACATACTTCTCTTTAAAATATTTAAAAGTCTGCTGAATATATTTAGAAAATTTTTGTAATTGAAGTATGTTTTTTCTCAGTGACGGCAGCTAGCAGCCAGCAGGCAGCGGAAGTGATGTGATGCATGGGATGATGGGGTGCGGTCTGCCGGGAGCTTGGGACCAGAGTTACGGTTTGGTTTGCCTGGGTTTGGTTTGGGTTCGGGACTTAGGTCCCAGGACTCAGGACACAGAACTCTGGGATACAGGGACTCTGGGTTCGGTGGATCCGTCTGTTGGGCCGTCAGGTTGTTGGGATGCCGGGCTGTCGCTGCGGTATTAGACGACAATAGCTCGCCTTTTTGCGCTCGCAGCCCGTGACGTTTGACGCCATGTTT
The DNA here is from genome assembly GCF_030179895.1 of Drosophila kikkawai. Taxonomy (NCBI): domain Eukaryota; kingdom Metazoa; phylum Arthropoda; class Insecta; order Diptera; family Drosophilidae; genus Drosophila; species Drosophila kikkawai. The sequence goes on from NC_091730.1 coordinate 11,301,208, forward strand.
GATGGATGAAAAAGCCATTGATGTTACCAGCTGGGGTGCAAAGGTTGTGCGAGTGTGCTTTGGGGGTGTGCTGGGCGGCCTTTGTGCCTGTCTCTGTTTGTGTGTGTGGCTGGTTAGACGCTCTAACGGACCCCCAGTACCGTGGCGTATGCAAAGATGGCGCAATAGACGTGAAGTAACCGCCTCCTGTGGCGTAACTAAATCCTTTGGATTTGGCCAAGCCGGCAACAGTTTCAAGCTGCGTGTGTTTAATGCGCATTTTATGAGTGAGCAAAGCCGGGGGAAAATGGGAAATGGAAAATCTCCAAACCCCAGCCCCAACTCTGCTTGTTCGCGAAGGAGTGGCAGGGCAGAGGGCTTTAAAGTGCAAATGGGCGTGTTAAAGTTCGTGGTCTTTGCACCTGGGGGTTTAGCAGTTCAGCTAACTGCATGCTGTTGCCAAAAACGGTTGACATTTGGCCAAATTTCCCCCTCCAAAAACTCGGAACCGAGCATCCTGAACAGACGACCATGGGAACCCACCTGGCATTAGCATAATTTTGCATAGCTGGCACTTTGGCTTTGTGGCGCATATTTCACACAAGTGCTGCATATTTTTGGGGACCACTTAAAACGCAAAATGAAGTCGCAGCTTAGGGGTCTTCCAAGGACCCAGCTTCATGCAAATCCAACGTGAGAAATGCGCGTATTAATAAATGTGCCGAAAGGCGTCCATTCCGTCAAACATTCATTTAGCATTGCACTGTGAAAATATTATAATTTAAGAATAGTAATTAATTATTTATATTAGTTATATTGGAATTTAGCTTTATAAAAATCTATATATTAAACTAAAACAGATTGTTTTATTATCAAAAGGTTAGTTTTGATTTTAAGTAAATAAAAGTTAAAGTAAATTATTGATAGCAATTTCAAATCTATAAATATTTACTTACAACATTGCTACTATTTTTATAGTATAGTAAAATATGTATTCAAGTACAAGACTTAATTACACTTTCCTGTTCATCCCAATACATTTTTCTTAAATTTGTAAAACATCCCAAAAATATTCTCAAACAAAAGTTAAATTTGTCTGCGTGTGGACATTTTTCCCGCTTTCTTTTATTGCCTGCCGCTTAGCACGGCAATTTACATTTCAAATTAGCAAGTTCATTGCTAAAAATTCTGGAATTACTTTTCATTTTCATTACACTCGCCGTTGGCCAAACTTTTTGTGTCAACTGCGGCGATTTCGAGTCCGGATTTCGGCTCACGGATTCCGGCTTACACTTAGCCAGAGGCTGCGCTTTTCCTATGCTAATAAATTAATATAAATTCAAATTTGTTTGCCAACTGCTGCTGCCGCTGCAAAGTGTTATGCGTGTCAGGAAAATCGGGAGGAAAAACAGGGAGCAGAAGCGCGGCCAAATGGCAAGTTCAATTTGCCTCCTTTTTTTTTTTGTTGGCTGGACAACATTTTTCTAAATGGCTGCCAAAGTTTCATAAAAACCGCCAATGAAACAAGGCGCTGCCCCATCTCCGCGTCTTGAATATTCAATGGCCGCTTCCGCCCCTTGACTTGGAGTGCCACTTGGGGTCGCGTCGCGTCAGCTGGCTGACTCTACAGCTGATGGTGAAGTGGAGGCAGTGAAGCCCAGGGCCGGGATACTGCCCCCTTCCACAGTTGGGAATACATGTGCATGCGATATCAAAAATCAAACTCGCAAACGTTCGGAAAAATGCGAGCGCATTGCGAGAAAATGCTTGGAATTCGATGCGAGACCCCGGCAAACTCATCAAACAACCCTTGCCAAACTGAGCGGAAAGGCCAAGGGAAAATATAGGGAAAAATAGAAATGGAAAGAGGCGGGAATGGTTAAGCAGGGGTGGCTGGATGCCGGAACCCAGGCATTAGCTACGCGCATTTAGCCGGCAATCATTTAACAATTTACAAATCGATGTTTAAAGACAACTTAAACGGTTGGCATTCTGGATTCAGGATTCTGAATCCTGACATCCCTAAGGGAAAACTTCGGTTTAATGCCCTGACGGATTCCGAGCTGTGCGGTCGTCAAATGGCCTCCTCGCTGTCATAACAATAACGGCATTTTTAGCACCTCATTAAAAAAGAGTTCATATCGCCGCATTTTGACTGAGTTCGCCGGGCATTGCCTCGCCGGATTTTCTTTTTACTGGCCAGCCATAAACGTTAATGTGGAGCAGCCAGCCTCGAAGTGCACATCAATTTTAACAACAATATTTATTTGCCATTTTGGCTTCGACCGCACCAGATAAAACGACCTTTCGATGAACGCATTAATTGCTAGGACTTTTCTTTGACTTAGACTTGGGTTAACAGGAAGAGCCACAGGACAGAGTATAGGAAAAAATAGTTTAGCATGGATGTTATGGCTTCATTATAAACTATTTCTACTACCTAAGCCGTGGAATTTAGTCCAAAAAATTTTAAAAAACAAGCGCAGCAGGGCCTTTTCTTGTCACTAAAGATCCTTACAAAACTTTGCTTTGAATGGGAGTTTGTTTGTTTTTTTATAACAGAAATAAGACTGCGATTTTCTAGAACTCATTTTATTTTACCTAATGTTTTAACGTGTTAGTTTTTATTGTAATATCTGTAATATTCTGTAATCCATATATACTTTTCTCTATGCATCCCCCACAACTCAACCCATTTCCCCCACAACTCCCTCGAATCTCCTCCGTAAAGAGACTGTAATAACCAAGCTAAATAAATGGCCAATCGTTAGTGACAGTATTAATTACTCAGCAGACTAAGTTGATTCTTTTTCTGAGGTCAATACTCCATTCAATATGCTGGGCATAATTTAATCAGGCACCAGGCGCTATTCTCGGTAGAAATCTCTTTTGAAATCTGCATAACCAACTTTGCGCAGCAAAAGATGAATCCGTCTCCGTTTCATTTTTCCCTTTACTTTTTATTCTTTTCAGCTCAGCAGAATGGTCTGGATTTAAGGCACTTTATTCCGAGGAAACGGAGGGAGCCGAGTCCCCGCATAAACAAAGGAACTCTCTGTGTGTGTGGGTGCCTGCAGCTTTTGCTGTCTTTAAGTTTGACTTTATTGTGACAGTTAAAAGCGAAAATAATAGCAGTTAAAATCCCATAAAATGCGTCTTAATCATAAAAATGCGATTATAAAAATGGACGAACCGGAGAAGAACTCTTTCCCATCTTCCCCGCTGGCTGTTGCTATTTTGTTGGCTGCCTTTGGCTTTGGCTTTGGCTTTTATGAGCTGCGCTCATGGGTCGGGGATTTCCAAGGGATTACGTTATTATGGCTGCTGCCGGCAGGTCCTCCTCCATCCGGCGTTGTGACATTTCTAATTGTTTATCATGTCGCGGTCGGGCAGCTTTAACTTTAACTTTAACCGCCATCAAGTGTTGCCTGCGATATTTTGTTTGGTTTTTATTAATTGCCCGCGCCTGTGTTGTGCGTCTGCAACTGTTGTGCGAACCCCAAAAACGCAAATCCTATAAATTTTTTACTACTTATTTACGCCACTACGGCGCATTTAGCCGTGTCAAGCAATCGCATAGCCCAGGTCGTAAAAGCCCAGACCTCGCCCCCATTCGATAACCAAATGCACAGAGAAAAACTTGGATTTCTTGTTGATTTTTTCCAAATTATAAATATTATTTATATGATAAATTATCACACAATCTGTATATAAAATAAAGATCATTATTAAGAGTTAGTCTTAGATAAAAACTAGTGAAAACCCTTAAACTAAAGTCCAAAAATATTATTTTGAGTGCTGTTGGGGCCGTTCTGGTTGTCACTCGGGCAGTCGTTTGTCGGCCAGGGTCCGTATGGGTGAGAGCTTTTATTTTTGTGAAATTTCATCACGTTTTTATGTTGTGACCACGTGACGCCAGTGCCAGTGCCAGCGCCAGTTCCAGTGGCACTGCCGTGACTCTGTTATCCCTGCCACCTCCTGACTGCCTGCCCCCTGGCTGGCCTCGTCCTTCGGCCAAATGGTGTGCGCTCCTATCTGGGCCAGGAGGCAAGGACAGGCCGCCACACACCTGCTGGCACGTAGGAAATGGAAATGGCACAGAAGTCCGGCAGAGCAGCCAGTCAAAGTGTCAGTGTGTAAGCTTGTAGCATTTTCTTAGATTGCCGCTGGCGCTGCGTCTGCTCCTCCTCCTGCTACACAGCCATTGTCCTGTCCCGGCTGCCATCATGACGGCATCGCCTTTCGAAGCGTTCTGTTCTTCTCGGCCGCTACTTGAGCTACATATTAAGCGTACTCGTTACGGATAAAACAGGGTGATCCAAGGGAAAAAATATAGAATTTATAAAACATTTTGGTCAAGAAATATAATTAATATACAGTTTAGGTATCATTTGCTTATGGCTTTTAATTAATTGATTTAAAGTAAAAACAGATAACCCTGTACGGGAAACAGGCTTAGACAGGAATTAAAAGCCGGCAATGGCCTCTCCCTTGCATCCCGTTGTGCTGACATGGTCTCGTCCTGCTCCTGCTGTGTGCCCGAGCTCACACTATATAGTAGCTATATCTATATAGATGTGACGCAGACCCAGCATCCAGCCCAATATGTTTCCATTGAACTGCAAACGGCGGCAGATGTTACGGCAGAACCCCAACGTAGTTGTCGCAAGTAAAAATTGACGAAATTTATGTTGAAATTGTCAAGGCAGAAGGCGAGTTTCGTCACCTCCCCGGGTCCTGAATGGGAATGGGAATGGGAAAGATGATATGGAAATGGAGCTGGAGGTGGGTGCACGTGGCAGTGGAGAAGTGAACCATAGTTACGCCTCTCAAAGCTTTTGATATTCCATCGGTTGCCCTGGCTACACAGAGGCACAAAAGCAAAGCAGACACATATTTGTGCGGACAGGACTCCCTTATGATCCTGTTTTTTTTTTTCTTCTTGTCCTTTCCAGTCTTTCCCATTCTATGTGACCGCACAACTTGCAATTGTCAGCGGAAACAACGCCATTGAAGTATTTTATGCACTTTCACATCATGGTCAGTTGGCGTTATGGTCTCGGGTCGAGCAACATGTGTGGCCAATGTCCAGAGTCTAGGGATGGGCTGGATTTCAACCCACTTGCTCAAAAAGGATACACCAAAAATAAATAAACTGGGTAATATTTGGATTGGTATTGATGGTAACTGGTACTTATAGAGGTTTGATTTTGGAAAATAAGTTAATAATAAATAAAATGGGATTATTGAATTATAAATATATATTTTTAGGCATAATTAAATAGCAACAAACATATTATATGAGACTATTTATAAAACCCCTACACAAAGCCGAAATTTGTTGGAATCTGATGAATGAAATCATCCCAACAATGAATGAATATTCTATTGTCGTAGAGTAATATATAGATATATCTCCATGTAGCTGCTCCCTATGCTAGTGGAACCACAGACGAATCGCTTATTAAGCTGCTCGCGGAAGCCGCTTAGTGGCGTGCGTAGGTGAGTACTTTTTATTGCACAAATATTTGCTGTTCGCGTACTCGCTGCCAAACAAAAAGCACGCGACTTTGTGCCAGCGCCGAAAGTATGCAGACAATGTGCAAACAGGCACACACACAACGCTCCCGAACAGGAGCACACAACTACCCACATCGCATAGATAAAAACTAATTTTTCATCAACAAAATAAAATGCAAGTGTACACTGTTAAAAAATGTATGCAGAAATGAGCATATTTTAGTGCGAAAATGGTGATTGAGGCTGAAAGAGAGAAAGATAGATAGATAGATAGATAGATAGATAGATAGATAGATAGATAGATAGATAGATAGATAGATAGATAGATAGATAGATAGATAGATAGATAGATACATAGATAGAGAGATAGATAGATAGATAGATAGATAGATAGATAGATAGATAGATAGATAGATAGATAGATAGATAGATAGATAGATAGATAGATAGATAGATAGATAGATAGATAGATAGATAGATAGATAGATAGATAGATAGATAGATAGATAGATTGATAGATAGATAGATAGATAGATAGATAGATAGATAGATAGATAGATAGATAGATAGATAGATAGATAGATAGATAGATAGATAGATAGATAGATAGATAGATAGATAGATAGATAGATACATAGATAGATAGATAGATAGATAGATAGATAGATAGATAGATAGATAGATAGATAGATAGATAGATAGATAGATAGATAGATAGATAGATAGATAGATTCGATAGATCGATAGATCGATAGATTTATAGATAGATAGATAAATATATAAGTAGATAGATATATAAATATATAGATAAATATATCGATAAATAAATAAGATTGTATCTAAATATAAAAAATTAAATAAAGTCGAATTAAAAACTTTTTATATGTTTAATCAATTAAAATATTTTTGAAAAATTATAACAAGAGGTATGATTGTTTTCCATTTTTTATTTAAATTTTAAATTAATTTTAGAATATATCCAAGAGCCTTAATTTTCCAGCAATTCTTCAAGTGTCTGGAAAATCAGGGAAAACAGGGCGGAAGCTTCTGTTACTCGAAAGGCAAACGATATTTCAACACGCTTTTTGCCAGCCGCTTTGTAAATGCGCAAATTTTGTAACAAACAAAACAAAATGGCGGCGGGCGGAGGCGGATGTAACGAAAGTATCGATGCGTGGCCATTGATGGGTGTACGCCCCCTCACTTTTCCCGCCCCCTCTTCCCTACGAACCCCTGTGGAAGCCGCGTTTTATGCAACACATATTTGAGTCTATTAAAAATGCGTTTAAAATGCTTTCTGTGGTTTTACGGTTAAATTGTTAAATTCAAATAAAATTGATTTTTGTTGGCTTACACCACGAGGCGGGTGTGAGTGGGTGTGTGAGTGGGCCCTGCTTTTACGCGCATATTGCGAATTTTTGCTTCAATGCATAGTTGGAAAATTAAATGCAAAAAGGCTTACAACTAACCGAGCTATGCGGCACAACAAAATCATTTGCAAAATGAGGGCTACATGTGATCGAAATGTTTTTCCCGGCAGCGAATACTTTGGCAGCGGATTCATCGGCATGCGGATTAGTCGGAAACTTTCCACTCACCTCAACCACGAGGTGCAGGTAATGTGCACCATTATCATCGATGCTGTAAAATGGTAATGCATTTTAAACCATTTACGAAAATAATTTCTGAAAATTAAAAGTTTTACTCGGTGTATTTAGATGAAAATTAACCGGAATTTCTATATATGTTTTTAAAAAATTATAAGTTATAATTTATAACAAATAATAATGGTATATATAGTTGTAAATACTCAAACAATTATGAAGAACGATTAAAATTCCCATAGATTTTAAGTTTATAGTTGCACAATTTTTTTTAAAGTTTTTTGGTTTCCTTATTTTAAGGTTTTCCGTGACTACTTGTGTTACATACCATATGTACTTTTATAAATTAAGGAGCTTGTGGCTTTTATAGTCACCCTCTAAACAATGTCAATGAGATGCGCCAAGTCATGGACAAATATGTTAGTTGAGGCAATGCCTGGTTCCATATCGACGCTGGGACGAAGAACTCGAACGATAAATGCCTCGGAAGTCATGTAAAAAGTGCCAGGCAACAGTCAACATTCAACACCCATGCGGGTGCAGCTTGTCCTGGGAAATGGAGAGCAAGTGGGCTTCCTCAATGAAACATGCAACGTAATTTCCATGTGGGTAACCAGCAATTTCTGGCATGTAACATTTTTCAACATCAACAACTCCAACAATATGGCGGCGCTTCCGCTCTGCAACTCCCCGTGGAACATACACACATCCGGAGATATGCAGCCAAGCGCAAACACTACAAGAAAAATCGCAAGTGAGGCGAATAAAATATTATTTTCTAATGCTCGAAGACACAAACAAAGGCAGCAATAGCCCGGAGGGCGAAATGGATGGATGCTGGATGCTAAAAAAATACGAGTAGAAGAAGGCGAAATGCTGAAGTGAAATCAAGAAAAATTGTTTAGTTCTTTGGCTCCTTTCTCGGTCTCGGCGGAGAATAATGGCTCGGGTGCTCTACTTGGGGCTTAATCCATCTTAGTCTAGTCACATCCACTACCAAGGATATGGCCGGGGATAAGGGTATAAGGACGGGGATGACGACAACGAGGACTTTGAAATGTTGCCAGAGCTCTCCGGAGATGGAGCGCGAATGTAAACAAAAAACGAAATTATTCTGCAGCATTTGTTCGCTAGCTCGGTCTTCCATTTTTATTTTTATATTTTTAAAGCGCTTTCCTCCATTTTTTCCCATTTCGTTCCATTTTTTTGTGTGCTCATGCGAAAGCGCCTTAAGTTATGCTGCCATTTTTTCCCGCCCGCTTTCTTTCTTTTCCGCCGCTTCTATTTCGAGCAATATTTTTTGTAATAATGTTGCCTTGCAGGCGAACGCGGCTAAATGAAATGAATTGTGAAAAATGTGCTCCAACTCCGGTCTCAGTTTCTGTTTCTTGGGCGGCTGCCGTGCCTCATCCTCTCGGCTGGGGCCTTAGTGGTTGAGCTGGCCGCTTTCGAACTCAATTACATAAGCGCTGCCGCTTGGCAGTTTGTAATTTTTTTGGGGAAATGGCAAGTCACATAGCTGCTGTTCCGCTGCTCTGGCCTCGGTCCAAAATCACGTAAAATGTCAAATTGCGAAACGTCAGAGAAAATGGCGCGTTTGTTTTGTCGTCGCCATCGCATCTCCCTCTCTTGCTGTTGTCATTCGCCTTATCTACTACTATTTAAACGCTCAAGTATTTCAGCCTCTCGGTTCCCCAATTCCCAATAGCATCCATTCGGCCCATACACCCCCCAACACACCCACACACACTCGCCCAACCCCTCCTCAGCATTCAAAGCACACAACAAAAATGCCAACAATCCAAAGTTGAGTTTTCTTTGGAATTTCTTGGCGCTTTTTTTTCCTACTTTTCCCTGGCTCCTTTAACATTTTTTGTTCGTTCTTCGCTCGTTTTTTTTTGACATCTCTGCTGGGGAGGCAACATGCGCGCGCCACAATGACAATTGCTTATTTGTGTTTGTGTGCGGGCGTGGGGTGGGTGTGTGTGGGTGGTGGGTGACTGACGTGGGGTGGCACTGCCACAGTTAACATGTAACTTCAGCGTCAAGTCAAACGAATGTTGTCCTCGTCCTCGTCGCCATTTTGTTTTTTGCCAGTGCTTTCTTACACTGTAAAAAATATGGCGATTTTAAAATCCTTTATAAAATCTTTTATAAACATTTGAAATCGATCATAACTCAACTTTTGACTAAAATTAAATACCCTGTAAGGGTATAAATATTACCGAACATTTTTAGAAGAATTTTAATAAATTTTTTGCTTAAATTTAAAATTTCTCCTGTACATAACATCAAAATTTGTACCTAAAGCTACCTAGAATTTCTCTTAGTGCTCCTGCTTTGGCTTTTTCATGGCTTCCATGACCGTTGACTGCTGACTGCTCTCGTCTTGTCTGTGACTCTTATGGCCCTCTTTTGTATGTTTGCGGAGCTGCGTTCTGCTACGCATTCCGTTGGTATTCTACCATTAATACTTGTCTACTTAACGGTAAATTACAGACATTAAACGCACGCACACACGAACTTGCCGAAAAGAGTGTGTGCGTGAGCCTGGCTGTTGGTATTGGTAATAAGGATGGGAGGACATCCCGCATCCCGCATCCGTTCCACTCGGATGTGCTTATTTGTTGTCAGTACGCGTCAAACATTTGAAAACATTTATTTTTGCCCCGTACGAATGCTTCAATACTCGTAAAGCTTTTGCCAGCTGACAGCTCGTCGCCAGTTGCCAGTTGCCAGTTTATTTTTTGCCATCCCTCCACCAATTCCGGTCGGAGTTTCCCCTTAGTTTTCCGGAGACCCCGCAGCTACCCGTTCTGAGCCGTGATAAATGGGTGCCGCAGTGCCTGTCGGGAAGTCCTCTATTTGTCCCCGTTCTTGGGAACTGTTTTAGGGGGTTTCCAAAAATTTTCGAGTTACCAAATCTATAAAATATTGTAAATAAATAATAATACAAACAAGTAGAAATTTTAAATATTTCTATCTATTTTCTATAAACTAAAGTTTAATATTGCTTTTACTTATTCTTTAAAAACTTTCTCAGCAGCTTAAAAAATATATTTGATTTTCCCTTTAAGACTTTACTATTTCTTTGTTTAAATATCACAAAAAAATCTAACTTAGCCAGAAATTTCTACCAGAAATTGCATCTTTCAATTTGGAAATTCCCCAAACCGAAGCCGATGGCCACGTGGAAAAGGCAGCCAGATATTCTTTTTGTTTTATTTAATTCTCAACCCCCCCCCCCCAGGACCCCCCTCGACTTTTCTCTTATGTGCGGCAAGGCCGTAGAATCAACAAAAGTAAAACAATACCAAAAATCAAACACACAAAACAGAACAACTGAAAGGTGATGCACGTTTCCATCTTCAGCAGCTCGGCTAAAGGACCGAGCCAGGGTTCCAAGAGGACGAAAGGAGATGCGCCGAGGAGGACTTGTAAAATACTTTTGTGTAACTTTGGCTGAAAACTTTATTTTGTGTATTATATATCCTGTTAACAATATACTTCAGTGTGCTAGCCGTTGCCGTTGCTCCTGCCGCTGCCGCTTCAAAGGAACAACAAAGCCCAAGAGTCACTTAGCACTGGAAGGATACGCGTGCGTGGGTGTGTGGTGTGCGTGTGTGTGTGCAAGATATGTGTGTGAGTGCGGTTTCCGTTAGCCAACAGCCTAAGTTGGTTTGTCTCACGAGCAGCAATGCTTTCGGCTTTCAGCTTTCTTTTGTTTAAAATTTGGTTTGTGTCAGCAACCACACGAACGCACACACAGACCCACGCACACTCAGCGCACACACAAAGCCAAATTGTTTTAAAAGAAAGTCAAAGGTCCTTGCCGGATGTCGAAAGTGGAGGGGTAGTGGAGGGCGAAGACCAAGTCGAAGACTTTGGCCGAGGACATGGCAAATAGGTGGCTCGGGCGGGCAAAACTTTTTCAAACTAAACAAGTCATGCACATTTTTCGGCCTTGCTAGGGCCATGTGTGTGTGTGTGTCTGCTTGCTCATATGCGGTGTGAGTGTGTGTTTGTGAGCACTTCCGTTTCCGCTGCCTGGCAATACAAGTGCAGGAGAAGGCATTGGATTACAAGCACACTGTCTATACACAAGCATATGCAAATTTTTTGCCGCCTTGTTATTTTGAGGAAATTTGTATTAGTCCTGCCGGAAACTTTGCACTAATTTGCATATATCAGTCTTTCTCGCTTTCAAAGGAAACTGGCTTCGATTAAGATCCATCAGTATCCTGAATCCTTCGTGAATTATATTTCTAAAATTACGAGTTCAAAATTTACCAAACAGTTTATGTGAAGATTAATATAAGCAGGCTAATAAATTTATTAATTAGTTATATATTCGTTACAAATCAAATAAATTACAAATTAAATAAATTCACAAAAAACCCTTGGATACACCCTGGCTTACTCCGGGTTAACGTATCCTCTCTTAAGTATGCCAGAGATGCTTTCGCTTTGAGGAGCGACACACAAATCACTGAACGGGGCAGCCGGCAAAGGGCCATAAATACCAAATTGACACTATTACACGGCCATTCACAGGACCTCCCCCCCCAGGAATCCTCCCCGTTCGCCGGCCATATCCTTCTTACCTGCATGGCTGCCTTCCCGCAGACGGCGAACGCGTGGCCGCCTTAATGGACACCTTCCAGATTAATTGCTGCCGGCGACGACGCTTTAACGACACCGACCACCACATGAACCGCAAAAAGAACAAAGCATTAAGCTCCGACCTGGCCGAAACGGGCAACGAGAAGGGTGAGAGAGTGAGGGGAAGGTCGTGTGTTTAACCAGTCAAAGTCACGTGTCAAATAAAATGTCAACAAAACAATTGAGTTATTTATTTGGGCATCAGGATGCCGGGGGCGGCAGGCCGTTTAATTTTGGCCGCCCACCGGAGCCCAAAGAGCGTGTGCCGGGTATTTAAAAATCCATTGGCGGTCATCCGACTAAGCCGAGAGTTACTTTGTCAGTCCTGAGGCTCAAGTGTTGAGTTCATTGCAATGTAGGGCGTTTGACTATTTTTTTGATACCGGTCAGAGTCACCCCTGCACTGAGAGAAATACGGGGTTAATTTATTTAGACTTATAAAGTTTTTTCTTTATGGTAAATGTAAAGGAGAAGGTAAGCCAACTTAAATATCATGTCAGTTTCATTAAGAAAATTGTTTTAATTAAACATATACGAAATATAAATTAACAAAAAAGAAAGCTAACTGCGGGAAGCCGAAATTTTTATAGCCTTGCATTTAATAAATTATTCATAACTCAGCCAAAAATGCATTAATTTTAATTCGAAAGCATTTTTCTGCTAGTTTTTATTAGGTTAACAAATCTGCATACATAATTTAAAATTTTAAAATATCAAAATTTTTAGCCATTTTTGAAGATTTTAATGATTTAACCCCTTATAAAATTTTGAAAAAAATTTAAAATTTTGATTTTCCTTTCGACATGTCTAGAAAGATTCGCCTGTTGATGCTGATCAAGAATATATATGATTTATAGGGTCGGAAATGATTCCTTCATTGACTTTCAAGCTTTTAACTAAAATAATAATGTCCTTCAAGGGTATAAAAATAAGCTATCTGAGAGAGCAAAAATTTCCATCTGAATTATTCATAATTATTTTCAAGTTATTCATAATTCAGTAAAATTTTTTCCTTGTGCATTGTGGACCTCCAGGTTTGCCCAATTGACACGTGCCGGCCGCACTGGAAGGATGTGCTCGCCTCGGCATCCTTGTGGGCTGCTGCTGCTAAATGATTTTCTAGTTGCCAGGCAGCGGCAGGAGCATCTTCGTAGCCGGGATTAGCCGATGACGGGAGTGTTGCTCGGGGCCCTGGGACGGGTAATGCCCTAAGCCGAGATGCTCAATTGAAACGAAAATGATATTTGCTCAGGCCCAGGCCGCTGGCTGTGAGTCCTGCGAGCATCCTTTTCGGAGCTCGCTGCTAAGCAAATACAAATAAAGACCTTTGATGTGAATTTATTGGCAATCGCCAGAGTTGAGAATGTGAAGCAGGGGTGGAGCGGAGGCGGGGCAGCCGCAGAGAGGGGTGTGGGCTGGGAAAGGGGCGTGAGAAACATCGCAGGGAAATTTGCACAACAAATGTTTATGAATTTTGCGGCTCGGATAAATGCATAAATAATGCATGTGCGCTCGGCCACTGAATAGGAATATATGCGCATAAATAAATGTTAAACATTCTATTCAAAACAGTGTTTCTTTGCATTGTAATGCTTTTTCATTTAAAATGCCCTGTGTTTCGGCCATAAAACCTCAGAGTCACTCGCCGCTCGCCACGTGGAAATTATGAGAAGGACAACGTCATAAAGTGAGATATGGCTTTCTCGGAACTCCTTTCTCCGGGCGGCATAAATTATGTTAATGCTCGGAAAGCTGTCTCAATCCGGCGTCTCCAATCCCAGGTCTCGTAGTACTACTATTAGTGCAAGTCCCGGGTCCCCGGGTCCATTAGGCTCACCACACGCGCCACCCAAAAAAACCTGATCCACACCACCCAAAGTCCTCCTCCTGAAATTTCGACAACATGTTGCGGCTCGGACAAAAAAGGTCAACATTTTACGGTTGATTAAAGTGCGCCAGGCTGCTCCAGCCCCGGCTTCGGATTCGGATTTACATTCAGCTCGAAGCGTTTTTGGGCGCCCAAATTGCTGAAATATTTAATGAAGTGCATAAAAATAATTTGTACAAATATTTCATGCATTTCGGTTGAGAAATATTAAGCATGTACGACGAGGATTTCGGTTTGTGCGCACTGGCCCCAATATTTTTGTCAAATATGTATTTTTTTTTTTTTTGGTAACTTATTTGTAAAACCGCCGATGGGCAATTTGCGCATATTTGTTAATGGAAATTGTTTAAATGGCCCAAAGTATTTTCCCAAATAGACTGCTGTTGCCAAGTTCGGTAGGGTCGCGCAGCGAGTTGGCCGTAATTGAGCGAGTGGCCAAAAAGGGAGGCACAAAAGGTCAACTTTTTCCATGCAACCCACATCCCTGCAGCCTGCGAATCCATTTAAATGTGCCACACAACTCCAGCTTAGCCCATTCCTCCGCCGTCTTTGGGTCCCTTTATTAGAGCAAAAAATATTTCAATTATTCGCTGGGCTAAGCCTGGCCGGACTTAGCAAGGTGTTAATTTGGCTAATTTCACTGCGGCCTCGAATATTTCGAATTATTTTATATATACAACAATTTGCGACCAAAAGGGCCGACATACAGGCTCTACTCGCTGCGGTATTTCTACATTTTTATACTCTGTTGTCTAGACTGGGTCAAGGTTTGAGTTTAATGAGGGTTTAGTTAAAGTCAATTTGTTAAATTCGTCACGTAAAGTTCACAATCGGCATAAAAAAAATTAAGTAAATTAAACTGAAACTAACTTTGTTTTTTATAGAACTGAATAATCTATTATACCTCCTCTTTTATTTATTTTATATACATTTATATAAAATTATTTTATATATAGCATTTTTCTAAAACTGTTCGCTATTATTTAGATTGGTATTTTTGATTTTGCAATACTTTTTTTGTCAGCGAACAACAAGTTTTAACCAACTTTTTGGTTTTTACTTGCCTTTCAATCGCATTGTCAATTGTGATCGGCTTTTTGCTCATTACTATTCCGCTGGTGACAGATTGCCTGGCCTGACAAGCCCGTTTTCAGCCAGAGTTTCGTGCTTCGACCTCTTCCTCATCCACCCCGAAGTCCAACTCTGGGTGGTTGCAGGCCGCATCGTAAAAAGCGTAACGCATAAATGACGAGGCTGTTTCCAGCGGAACAGTGCGGAACGGAGCTGTAAGGACACGTTCGGGGGCGGTCGATGAGGCTGCAACAAGGAAGGCACAGCTAGCAGATTGTTGGACAAGTGGTGCCCTTGTTTTGCGGAAAGTGTTGTTTCCTTTTTTTGTTGCCGGCGAGATTTTATGGCGCAGAAAATTGAATGATTGATCGCAAAAATAGGCGCAACTAATTAATTTTCGACCCTGCCAGCCCAGGGGGTGTCAGCGTTTCGTAAGGGGGCGTGGCCGCATCGATGTCATCGCCAAACCGGTGGCCACCTGCAAACAGGACCTTCCCCTTTTATTTTTGTATTTTTAAGTCGGAGTGCCGAAAGGAGAAGCATGAATTTCTGCCTTTGTTGCCCATTTCATTTGCATAATTTGCAACTTAATTTAAGCGACTTCAGCGGGTTATATGGGATAGTTGCGTATCCTGGGGATTTTCACACGTGTGCCGCATTTTTTGAGCCTCGAACCTTGGGCTTGCCACGCCCTCCAGCCAACCGCAATGCCACTTTTTGCGGTTCACTTCGTTTTTGTCATTAACTTGCGGCAAGGATATCTCACTCTATTTCCCGCCCCGCCACGTGGAGATGATTTAACTCGGAGCCAGGATTGTAGTTTCCATCCAGTCACATGCCGACTAATTTATTCATGACATCATCATTAAGACGTCTTGCCAGCCGAATCCTTTGAAGCTCCTCCACCGCTCACCTTGTATTTACCTAATCGGAGCAGCCTCTGCCAGCTTCCGTTTGCTCTTATTTATGTTTACTTTGCGTCGAGCCAAGGCATCTACTTTGTTTACGTTGGCTTCCTTCGAGAGGAGAGGCTGCTTTCGGGCGCCTAGAGTGTCCTTAGTGGAGCATCCTTATCCGTTCTGGGTCTCCCATGAATTTTAATAAGTGTAGCATTTCGAAACGTGTGGCGTTCGTCCTTTGACTTGTAAAGTTAAATTCGCTTTGGCTGTATCATCTGAACATCTCCCAGAACCGACAATAATGAGTGCGGTTATTCATGGAGGCAAGGATCTTGTTTGATGGTTATAATATCAGGTAGGTCTGTATTTTAAACTATGTATTTGTGACAATCTAATGGGGATCTAAACTTTCCTAAGACTTAAAGAAATTAAAGAGGCTCGTATTACGCATTAAATATCATATGTTATCCTTCTTAAAAAATTGTTCCTATTCCTTAAAGAAATCTGTATTCAACTTCTATTTGTGAAGCAAAAATCAAAGCTAATGACTCACACAAGTGTTCGATTTGCAACTTGGCAGTCGTTTTAATATCCTACCCACATCCGCCAGCCATTGATGTGTCCTTTGACTTCCTACAGCTGCATCTGCACTAACCGAATCTGAAGTCGAGCTGGTAATTAACTTTGCAACACTTGCCGTGGCAATAGCCATGACGATGGTAATGGGCCAGTGGCCATGAAAGAGAACCTGGCCCTCACGCAGCATGCAGCTTTTTGTGGCGGCCGTGGCAGGAGCAAATATGTGTGTGTGTCCTTGTCAGCCGGCCGGTGGTCAAACGATGAAATGTCAACAATGGCTAACGCTGTGATCTCCTTTGCTCCCGCTGATGTCATGCGTGCACTTCATCACCGTTGGCAGTCACGACTCCCGACCGGAGTTCGAGTCCCGGAGTCCTGGAGTCCGGGAGTCCCGGAGTCCTGAAGTCCTGGAGCTCACAGTCTACCACAGTCACAGTGCGAGTCACAAAAAGGCGCAAATTTACATTTACATTGACTGAATGATGCCAACGGGCTGGGCGGCAATGAAACATGTCCTGCACACAGAGCCTGATTGATTTCGAGTGCGTGTTCTGTGCACTGGAAAAAATAATCATATTTTATGTTTAAATTTTAAGCATAATCTCGAGTATTACAAAATGATATTTTCCTGCTAGTACTGAGACTTTTTATTCCCCAAAATATATTATAAAATGTAAGTATTTTATTTCTCTAAAAGAAACCGTTAGGTATAAGAGGAAACTATAGTATTTGTTGGGTCAAAACCCAAATAGTACATTGGATTATATTCAAATTCCGCGCCTTATGGCTGTTAGTTAACACTACATCTGTTATACGGATGCTGCCAACTCGTATGATCGAATGAGTGGCAGAGAGAGAATAAGAAATAGCGAAAAAGAACTAGAAGTTGTACGCCATTGTTGGAAAAAAGTTGAAGTTGAAGTGAACTGAATTAAGAATTATCAATAAAGTTATACAATTAAACTAGCACCTCCGACTAATTATTTTACTAGCACCTCCGACTAATTATTTTACACTCAAGAATAAAGCTCTTATTTCAACAGTATTAATAAATAAAAATCTGCATATAAATAAATGTACTATTATATATATTTTCAGACACTTTATAATCTTTTTTACGTGTAGATCGTTTGTACCACGTTTGTATATCCCTCTCGATGGCCAGCAACGAGTCTTGCGTAAAAACCACGAAACATATTTGGTTTGTCATTGGACGCAGTGAAGCGTCCTCTAAGTGGACATTGGGGGAGGACCCACAGGCGGGTGGGAGTGGCAAGGGGGCCGCTGAATGGATGCTGGGTCCTGGATGCGGGCCTTCTGTAATGCCGAAATGTAACCAGACATATTGACAAGGGACGTTTGACTTTCTGTGTGTGTGTGTGTGTGTGTTTCTTTTCATGTCCGTACGTGCATGACAAGTGGAGCCTCAATTGGTTGTCCTGCCAAACTCTCACAAGCCCACACCCACACACACACACATACACATTCATATGGGAAGCCATCGCCGCTTAACTGCTTTTCCACCGAAGCCATGTTGATTTTTTCACTGGCTTCTGTTCACTTCGGTTCGCTTCGTGCCGTTGTTTGTGTCATTTGCCTGCCATGCGGTTGTACGAGTGCTTTCGCATCTGTGTGCCAGCGGATCCTGTGTGTCCTGTTTGTGTGAGTGCGAGTGTATGTATTCTCATATCCTTGTGTGCATGCATGTGGTGTGCATGCAATGTCCTTGTGCAAACTTCCCGCACTTTGTCGTCGTCGTTTTCGTTTCGCTTGCTGCTTGTCGTTGGTCTTTTATCGTTTCCTTGACGTCCTTCTGCCTTTTGTATTTCATATCCTTTTTTCTGGTGTTTTTTTGATTTTTTGATTGTTTTATTTCTGCTGCTTTTTCTTAAGTTCTTCTTCCTTGAATTTAGTTTTTCGTTTTTTGGGAAATATATTCTTAAGAAGGTAACAAAACTTGGCTTGGCTTTTGGGGATTAATTTATAAAATTATAAAATATAGTAATAAACAAAAAAGGAAGCTAACTTCGGCTTGCCGAAGTTTGTATACCCTTGCAGATTGGTTTTGATATTTATATTATACATTTAAATGCTTAAAAGACACACAAAACAGAGTTTCATTACATTTTACAAACTTCTGACTGAAATTATAATACCCTGCAAGGGTATAAAAATGACTGAGTTATGAACCTTTGAAAATCAGTTTCATGCATTTAAGCAAAACTGAGTAAGCAGTTTTATTAAGCTTAGAATAACCAACTTAGAACAGCTTTATTTTAAAATTACAGGTAAGTATTTTATTAAAACTGAGTAAGCAGCTTTGTTAAGCTTAGAAAAACGAACTCTGAACAGCTTTTGAATTGAATTTCATGCATTTTTGCCTGAGTTATGAACCTGAAATTAGTTTTGTTTCCGAAAAATTATCAAAATAAATCGCACCCTTTTTTTAAATTTAATTGCAGCAAGCTGCCAGGAACTGAAAGCGGGTGCCGAAGGCGAGAAAGAGAGCGTTGGCAAGGAGGATCAGGACGAGGAGGAGCAGGACATTCCCACATGCCGCACCTTTTCTTCTTTTATTTATTTAAAGCTGAAATAAATAATAAACCTTAAAAAATGTGTTGTTTTTGAGTTATGAGGAGGATGCGGTTTTTTTTTGGGTGGGATAATTTAAATAAGCTCAATAGAAGGGCATTCTTGCGGTGGAAAATGAAAGAAACATCAAAGCCAAATAGCTAGATGAGCATCACTGACAGTTAGTGAGATACCATTTTGTCCCATTAATGCAAAGTAGCTAGATGATCATCATTGGCAGTTAGTGAGATGCCATATTCTCCCAATAATGCAAAATAGCTAGATGAGCATCACTGACAGCTAGTGACATGCAATTTTCTACCAATAATGCAAAGAAATAGCTAGATGAGCATCACTGACGGAAGTGAGCATCACTGATGGAAGTGAGCATCACTGATGGAAGTGAGCATCACTGATGGAAGTGAGCATCACTGATGGAAGTGAGCATCACTGATGGAAGTGAGCATCACTGATGGAAGTGAGCATCACTGACGGAAGTGAGCATCACTGATGGAAGTGAGCATCACTGATGGAAGTGAGCATCACTGATGGAAGTGAGCATCACTGATGGAAGTGAGCATCACTGATGGAAGTGAGCATCACTGATGGAAGTGAGCATCACTGATGGAAGTGAGCATCACTGATGGATGGATGATCTTGGAGTAAGCGAAGACTCAAACCAGATGTGACCATATTGTAAATTTTTTGGCTAAAATGTTGCTTAAATGCACCTGGGCACACTGAAACTGACTTTGCATCAGTGATGCTCATCTATTTTGTCCCAATAAAGAAATATAGCTAGATGAGCATCATTAAGCCATTAAGCCTGATAATATATCAATATGCCTCCCAATATTGCAAAATAGCTACATGAGCATCACTGATGCAAAGTCTGATTTTATAGCCTCCCAATATTGCAATATAGCTAGATGAGCATCACTGATGGAGATGAGCATCACTGATGCCTATGAGCAAAAATTTCAATCAATTTGGCCGTTTCTCAAACTGGGGTAACAGGCGAACAGAAACCAGCAGCAAGCAACTGAAAACTGGTATAAACTGTTATAAAAACTTTTGGGCAAAAATAATAATTGGTATAAACTGTTATATTTCATTTTATGCATTTATACCTATTTGTTGCCGACAACAACCTCTTAATGCAACAACAACCTTTTTACAACAACATCCCTACAGCAGCCAATCCAAATTTCCAAACATTTCCATGCAAATTGCCCGTTTCCCAAATTGGGGTAACAGGCGAACAGAAATCAGCAGCAAGCAACTGAAAACTGGTATAAACTGTTATAAAAAGTCCAAGTTTCGAACCATTGATCTTGGAATAAGCGAAGACTCAAACCAGATGTGACCATATTGTAAATTTTTTGGCTAAAATGTTGCTTAAATGCACCTGGGCACACTGAAACTGATCGTCGTTGAATTCAAATTCAAATTTTACAGTTAAATTCAAATTTAAATTTGGCAGTTACAATATTAAAAAAAAAATTTAATTAAAAAAAAAAATCTAAAAAATAAATATAAAAAATCTGAAAAAAATGTTAAAAATTCAGAAAAAATTTTAAGAATTCAGAAAAGTTTTAAATATTTAGAAAACTAATTTTAAAATTTAGAAAAATATATAGCCCGGAGCCAAGATCTGATCACCGTCCTCTACTGCCATCCCGTTGAGGTCTGTCCAGCCAGCTGCTCGCTCCTCCAGCTTCAGACAATCCTAAAATTATATAAAATTACTTTATAGGGTGGGAAAGGTCTCCATCACTGCGTTGCAAACTTCTGACTGAAATTATAATACCCTGCAAGGGTGTAAAAAGCCTTGCCAATCGCTGCTTAAGGTATTAAGGTATTTCAGGTATTTCTTCTTGATTTATTTTTTATAGTTTATAGAATCCTGTTGCTTTAATGCTCTTTTTTAAGGACTTTTTTAAGGACTTCATAATGGTATTTAAAATTATTAAAGCACTTACAAAAATATTCTATCGAATATAAATATGGAAAATTATATATTAATTTAATATATTAATACATTAAACGTGATTCTTATGTTATCATGCATAATTCATAATGCATTTGATTTATTTTCCCATAGCAGTTCCCTCATTCTTACTTCACTTTTCCCACATCCTCGATGACAGGGCACTTGTTCTCAAGGACCTCGAGGACTACACATGTTAG